>NC_041397.2:319038676-319048481 GCF_900747795.2 Erpetoichthys calabaricus
TACGGGGTGATTTCTCAGGCTTAAAAGCTCGCCTTTTACTAAAAAAGGTAAATGCAAAACTATTTTCAATCAGTTTATTGAAACGCTCCCGTTAAGGATTGCAATAACATATTCGCGAGATAAAAGAACGAAGTAGGGGGAAATGGAGGAACAGCCGCAAACAGCGAAGAGCAAAAAATTAATTAAACAATTGAGAACGGAGCGAGTTAAGCATATTCGCGAGATAAAAGTTTAATGAGAAGACACGAGGTATAAACGAACCACACGCTGTGGCGCAACGTTAGGGGCAACAGTTTCAACCATTCTATGATGTGCTTCTCGCAACTGAAAGACGGCACATGGCGGATGTTAGCCGACTTGCTGACCGCAACGTTAGGGGCTTCAACTCTGGCGCTGACGCCACATCTCAGTGCCAACACTTTGCAGACTCTACTTAAAAGACACGCCCTCCTCACTGGACAGTTAAAAAGACCAATCAAACTAACGATGACATCAAGTATTACCCAATCAAAAGTAGGAAAGGAGGCATCTTCATAAAATGCGTGTGGGATGATTTGCATGAGACGCTGCTTTAAAAAAAATGATAAAAAAAAATACGGGACAAATCCCGTCCCGTATTGATTCAAAACGGGACGCGCAATTTCATTCTCAAATGCGGCACGATTCCGTATTTTAAAGGACGGGTGGCAACCCTACAGTGCCAGGTAACCACCCATACAATCAGATTCTGATTCAGACTAGGAATGCAATGAATGTAATTACCCCGATCTACATACAAGGCGAAAGTCTTGCAACATTGAAAGATGATGGTTTGGGATAAGTACACCATAGAACATAAAAGAGCTTATGAAGCCTTGAACCGAAAAAAGCAAGATCTCAGAGATCGTAAAAAAAAAAATAGGAGGTAATGTCGTTTTACTCGCTGTAGATTTTAGTCAAACATTACCAGTTATTCCACGAGGGAGACCAGCAGATGAACTCAACGCGTGTTTAAAATCCATGCTTCTCCCACGCTCGGTTATATGTCGCGTGTTCTCGGGTAGGTACACCAAAAAATATATACATTTAAGCATGTAATGGGCAAACAAAAAATGAGGTATACCCGAAGGCACTGCAGTAGTACTTAATCTAACTTTACTTCTTAAATGTTAATGTTTTACTGTTTAATAATTTATACGCTTCTTATATGTTGTTCAAATTCTTTTATCAAAATACCAGTGACAGCGCAATGCATGATAACATGGAGTGAATACACCATATGCATCCGCCCACGGCCGCCCTGGTGTGCACAGATAGGAGTTGATTCTACAATAAAATAAAATAAAGATAAAAAGAGTAATACAATCATCACCCATAAAGCGGATAGTAGACGTGACGTACTATATGTGTACCACATTTCAAGTGTATAGGTGAAACGGTTTGCGAGCTACAGGTGATTTAAAATCCTGGACAGACACACAAATTGCCACGGTAGCAAATTACAGAAGAAGATTTTACTGTTTAATAATTTATATTTATATGAAATGTGCTTCTTATATATTACTTCATATTCTCATATGATAATGATGTTAATGTTTATATTGATTTCTGTGTTATTAAAACTGCATGTATGTGTGTATATGTATATATATATATATATTAGCAAAATACCCGCGCTTCGCAGCGGAGAAGTAGTGTGTTAAAGAGGTTATGAAAAAAAAAAGGAAACATTTTAAAAATAACGTAACATGATTGTCAATGTAATTGTGTTGTCATTGTTATAAGTGTTGCTGTCTTTTATATATATATATATATATATTATATATATATATATACTATATATATATATATATATATATATATATATATATAATATACACACACACATAAACATTTATATACATATACATATATATACACATCTACATATATATACACACATACATAAACACACACATAAGACTTATTGACTGAAACGGGCTTTCACGAAAAAAGTTAGGGCTTTGCTACAGGATACACCCTCCACAAGTTAACCAAGTAAAAATAAAATATATATTTCTGTTTTATTTAAACCTTTAAAGTTCGTATGCATAGCCCCATTTGGCTGTTTCATTTTTTTTTTCTTTCTTCAGTAATATTTAATCTCCTTAAAGAAAAAGAACATATCCATTTTACTTTTTTTGTATCTCTGTAGTAATATTTTAGTGTAAAAGAATAACCAGTATTTAAACCTTTTACGTTACTTTATACATTTATTTTACACAATGTTGAAAAATTAATAAGAAAGCTACATATTTTGGCAGCTGCTGCTTTCATTTTCTATGAAATGAAAAAAGCTCTCCAACAGAAAACGTCAATGAAGAAGAAACAGTTTACACTATCTAAAAATCAGAAACCCTCATTTATAAAAGTTTGCTGCAGATGACTTAACTGAAAATAAATGAATAGTTCCTATTTGTATAATACATATTTATCTATTTTAGTTATGCCTTTATTCCACCAACTTACAACATCTGAGGTACAATTTGTTACATTACTTTTGTTTTTTGCAGCACAGGCAGGTGAAGTGACTTCCTCAGGGTCACACAGTGGTGTCAGTACCAGGATTTGAACTGACAAGCTCCGGGTTTGCTGAAATATTACTGAAGAAAGAAAAAAAACGAAAACGGGCAAATAGGGCTATGCATACAAATGTCCATCCATCCATTATCCAACCTGCCATATCCTAAATACAGGAGCCAATAAGTAGATATGTATATATACAGTATATATACAGTATATATATATAAATATATATATATATATATATATATGTATATATATATATATATATACATACAGTATATATATATATATATATATATACATTACAGTATATATATATATATATATATATATATATATATATACAGTATATATATATATATATATATATATACTATATATATATAGTATATATATATATATATATATATATAAAGTATATATATAGTATATATATATATATAGTATATATATAGTATATATATATATATATATACAGTATATATATATATATATATATATACAGTATATATATATATATATACTGGTATATATATATATATTATATATATATATATATACAGTATATATATATATACAGTATATATATACTGTATACAGTATATATATACTGTATACAGTATATATATATATATATACAGTATATATATATATATATATATATATATATATATATGTATATATATATATATATGTGAATGAATGTATGTATATATCTATGCCTATATATATATATATGTAGATATGTGTATATGTAGAAATGTATATGTATATGTATATATATGTTTATGTGTGTGTGTGTGTATTTTATATATATAAAACACAGCAACACTCATAACAATGCCAACACAATTACATTGACAATCATGTTACGTTATTTTTAAAATGTTTCCTTTTTTTTTTCATAACCTCTTTAACACACTACTTCTCTGCTGCGAAGCGTGGGTATTTTGCTAGTATATATATATATGTACCTGGGGCGGCACGGTGGCGCAGTGGGTAGCGCTGCTGCCTCGCAGTTGGGAGACCTGGGGACCCGGGTTCGCTTCCCGGGTCCTTCCTGCGTGGAGTTTCCATGTTCTCCCCGTGTCTGCGTGGGTTTCCTTCCACAGTCCAAAGACATGCAGGTTAGGTGGATTGGCGATTCTAAATTGGCCCTAGTGTATGCTTGGTGTGTGGATGTGTTTGTGTGTGTCCTGCGGTGGGTTGGCACCCTGCCCGGGATTGGTTCCTGCCTTGTGCCCTGTGTTGGCTGGGATTGGCTCCAGCAGACCCCCGTGACCCTGTGTTCAGAATCAGCGGGTTGGAAAATGGATGGATATATGTACCTGTAAAAACAAGAGACTGGTATGCTTTTTTAATACTTAACACTAATTTTACAAATCGTTCATATCAATGCCAATACAGAATAATAATAATAATTATAGTTATACTAGTTTTTACTTGTTCCCGTTATTAGGAATTATAATTTCTCAGTGTCACATATTATTTGTTACTATCATTGAGATTCTGTTTTATATTCTGTATAAGCAAACTTTTTAAAAGGAGCGTTAATTGAACCGACTATAACAGACTTGTCATCTTCTTAAAATGACTTTATTGATTTGATATTGACAATTAATCATAAGGTCAAAAATCAAGGAGGATATGAGTTTGCATGGACTGTGCTGTTTCTTTTTATTTCGTGACATGGCGTCAGTAGAGAGTGTGTGACGTTAACAATACATTCTGTCCTAAATGACAGCACATACGCTTTTTGATATTTCATAAAGGCCAATGTGTCTCAGTTTGCTCATTAATATATTTTGACAGTGTATTTTAGTGAGAATGATTATAAACATATTACTCATGTTAATTTCCCAATGTAACGTTTGGTGAGAATAAATACAAAGTAACAACACAAATAATAGTTATGTTGCATTGTTTATGATTAAGAATATTCATCGTTTATCTGAAAAGGTCTACTTATATATTGTCATGAATATTCCCATCTTGTACTTTTCTCGTTCCTGCCAGTTTACTATTATTATTGGACACGTATGTAGAGGGAATGTGTGTCTTACTTTATGTCTATGAAAGGAAGGACAGTAAAGCCTTGAATGACACTGAGTGTTGACACTTTGGGTGACACGACAGGTGAGGAGCAGGGAACGTTAAATGTGACAGTGACTGCGGGGGATTGTGGGACTGGAAGATGGTTTAAGAATACAGAAACGACAAAAGCTTAGTCTTTCAATAATTCCATTTACATTAATGATTTACTCCGTTGAGCTGCAGTTCGGAAGATTACTTATTTACCCCCCGGCGCAGCCTTTGATAAGATGCATTCAGAAGGAAAGGATGTTGCTGACAAAGTCAGGTGCTTTTTTGAAAGTTTGGCTCCAGATGTGCTTATCCAGCTGCTCCTTCTTGTCAGTACTTGAGTGATCTTTATGTTCACCTCTGGATGAATTCGCAAAGTTTCTTTACAACGTTTTTGTCTCATTAACGCAAAACTCCCGAAGCTTTCCTAAAATTGCAGAAGGCAGTTGTGATTAGTTATGCAGCACACGCTTTTACTCACATTGCTTTTTGGAAATCAGTAATACAAATCAGCTACAGATCTGGGAATCACTGAATAGTAAAAACGTTTAATGAGAGTGTCTTGCGCATATACTGGTGTAATGACCACGTCGGCTTTAGTGACGCGTTTCTTAGCCTCTCTGATATGATCGACATGGCGTAGAGTAGATTCTGGATTGTTAGAACACGTGCTACCTTACGCAAAATATGCTCATTAATTTGTTACAGGTTCTAGGTGGACACGATTCCACGCCAAGGAAAAAGGTGCCCCATGTAAATCGTTCATAATGTCTCCAAAATATATTTGTTAACTTTCAGACAAGTACTACTTAACTGTTTTATACAAAATCCTTATTTCAACATATGCGAGCCTAAATTAGGATTTGATTTCGGGTTAGCGAACCTTATCGTTGTAACAAGAACAACTGCTTTTACGCTTTGAGCCAAAGCGCTACAACAGAATAGTGAATGACCAAATCGACTGCTGACTGCGCAGATATCAATGACGTCATTACGCAAGCGTGCCTCAAAATCACGTGATGGGCGCATTTGAAGCAAGCCTCGAAGCGGCGCTTCCATCTCCAGTGCTTCGAAAGCTCGACACAGTGTCGAAACCTGAGTATCGAGCGGCCCATCACTATATATAAGTACCGCCGACAAGCAGAATGTACTATACGATAGCAAGAGTTAAACAAAATAAAACGTCTCACTCTTGGATCCCCGGCTCTTTCAATGAATATTCACTTTTACACTGTATCATTATTATCGCTCTTGTTATTAGTATTATTATTATTAACCCTCATCTTTTCTTGAGATCACATTTAATAGCCCGACGTTCGGGGTTCCACAGCCCTAATGCTGTAGTTTAAAAAAACTAATTCAAAACGAGCCTTGTTATTTATCGTTAAATGTTTTCTTTGTTCTGACTGAATTAAAACGGAGTAGAAAGAAAATAAGGTAAGCACATTTGAGAAAGATCCATCCATCCATCCATCCATTTTCCAACCCGCTGAATCCGAACACAGGGTCACGGGGGTCTGCTGGAGCCAACCCCAGCCAACACAGGGCACAAGGCAGGAATCAATCCTGGGCAGGGTGCCAACCCACCGTAGGACACACACAAACACACCAAGCACACACTAGGGCCAGTTTAGAATCGCCAATCCACCGAACCTACATGTCTTTGGATTGTGGGAGGAAACCGGAGTGCCCGGAGGAAACCCACACATACACGGGGAGAACATGCAAACTCCACGCAGGGAGGACCCGGGAAGCGAAACCAGGTCCCCAGGTCTCCCAACTGCGAGGCAGCAGCGCTACCCACTGCGCCTCCGTGCCGCCTTTAAGAAAGATGAAATCATTAAATCAGAGATGTTATTATTCGATCAAGTATTGTGATATTTCATTTATTAATACTTTACAATTTTTTTGTGGAGCACAAAACTAACGAGTTCGCTACGAAGAAAAGACACCGTCACAGTTGATTGTGGCTCAACTGACTAAGGTGGTTGCTTTTAGTGCAAGCCCGAGTTCGATCCGAATTCAAAAGTCACTAAAATTAATTATAATTAAAAAACGATCATGACTGAAATCTTTATATCCAATTTGTACTAAATAATTTTGAGAGATACGGTGGAAGGATCGCATAAGAGATCAGTTCGGAAATCATCCCCACTTAGAATCGCCATCAAAATGCGTTGACTAATTGCGGAAGGCAGCTCACGTATTTACATTAATCCATCTTCTATTCATTGCCATTTGACGTCCATGAACCCCTCCATTGAATAAGGTGATAGCAAACCACTGTGGCAGATCAGGTTGAATGTGCTCTGCTGCACCAAACATTCAAAGGTGTCAATCCGGAGCACATCAAAGAGGCTGAGAGACACGGCGCAGATCAGTCACCGACACACAGACACACATGGGACACTCCAAGGTGAGCAGTATATGGATCAAGGTCAGCATTAAAGATCTTCTTGACTACCGAGGCAACTACAAAAAACAGCGGGATAAACACATCTGGACCTGCTGTCGAAAAAGCATCTGCCTTTATGAGCAGCATCCCTCCCTCGTGAAGACATTGTTCAAGGTCCGGATAGGCGATCAGGAAAAAGCTGTGTTAGTCACGGCACAGTGCAATAATAAAACATTTCCTAAAACACATATAATAGTTGTCCAGCCTGTATCATTCTTAAGCAATCTTCCAGTTACAGAGGCGCAATCCCAGTCACTAACATTTACCGAGTAGCCCCCAACACTCAAAGTAAGAACACATTCCACCTGATTAATTTCCTATTTAAAAATTTAAACCACTAAACTCGCCATCAACATCCAAAATAACAGTTGAAATCGTCACTCAAATGATTTGTTTTGTTGTAATCATGAAACAAGATGCCCATTGATATTTATGTTTTACACATGTTTGATATACCTTTACTAGGGGTGTGTGCAACATTTAGCAATCCAACTCCACTTCGAGAGCTCGCCTTGCTGGCTATTAACAAAATTTCGGAATTTGTTGTTAAATGAAAAAAAAAAAAAGTCTCTTTGACATAATTCTCTGAGTTGTAAAATACATACACATTATATATAAGACGAAACTACTGTATAGCTAATACTAATAATATTACTAATAATACTAATAATATTATCTGTCTGTCTAGTGCCTTCTCTGTCTGCCTATATAGTGCCTTTCCTGTTAATATCTGTTATACAGTGCCTTCTCTATCTGTCTATCTAGTGTCATTCACATCTATCTGCACCTGTCATATAGTGCCTTTCACATCTATCTATCTATCTATCTATCTATCTATCTATCTATCTATCTATCTATCTATCTATCTATCTATCTATCTATCTATCTATCTATCTATCTATCTATCAATCTGGCTTCTACAGAACTTAAAAATAAGAACAGTTATAAGGAGGAAACTTGTTCATGTTGATTGCAGTTTCAGTTTTTAAATATTTTTAAAAGAGCATCCCACATCTATTATACATTGACTTCCTATTTATCTGTCTATCTAGTGCCTTTCAGATCTGTATGTACTCTAATGGCCTCCTTGCTTTCCTGCAGGATCTGTTGAATAATAAACAGTGTGAAAATTTTTTCATTAATATTATTGACATAAATCTCAGATACACACACACATATATACATATATACTATATATATATATATATATATAATATAATAAAACTAATATATAGCTAATATTGATATCTGTCTAGTGTGTTCTCTGTCTGTTTTCTTATATAGTGCCTTTGCTCTCTGCCTATTAAACAGTGAATTCCCTGTCTATCTGTCTATGTAGTAATAATAGTATTATTACTTTTTGGTTTCCCTGTCTGCCTTTCCTTTCTATCTATCTAATAATAATTCTTTGCATTCATATAGTGTTTTTCTCACTACTCAAAGCGCTCAGCAATTGCAGGTTAAGGGTCTAATAGAGCAGAGTCCCTATTGGCATTTACAGGACTCAAACCGGCAACCTTCCGATTCCCAATGCAGACCCCTAGCCTCAGAGCCACCACTCCGCCTATATCTATATGTCTATTCCCTTCTCTGTTTTTTATATATTATTATACAGTGCCTTCCCTGTTTATTTCTATATCTTGTGACTTCTCTGTCTGTCTGTCTATTACACAGTGCTCTGTCTGTCTCTGTGTTATGGATCTTAACAATAACAGTTATAAGGACACTTGTTTATGTCAATTGCAGTCTCAATGGTTAAAAAAAATATTTTCAAAGGAACATCCCACATGAAAATATAACGATCTCATTAACTGACAGTGCATACCAGTTTATAAATTTTATGTCCGTTTGTGGTTTAAAAACAACAAAAAAAATAACACCTCCTCCCCATCAGAGAATTGAACTCGGGTCTGTGAGGCACAGTAGGCTTACTGCGCTCTGATTGGCTGAGCAGTCTGCGTCAACTATCCGCAACTGGCACCCATGGGACGACAACGAAACCGCTGCACCGCTACTGTTTTTAGAAGAGTGAATGTATATAATGTATGCTTTTATTAATTTATGTATGTAATGAAGACGAGAACAGTTATATATAGATGTACAGTATACTATATGACGTACTTTAAGCATTGCATGAAAATGTTGCACGAGGCAAACAATGGATATTTTTGAGAGTATTATAGTGAGAGAGGTGTCGTCATCCGTATTACTAAAGCTCTTCTTTGCAGCATTTGTATGATGTATAATTTATAGTTTTTCTTTTTGCCACTAAGTATTATCGGGCACAATCATTTAAAATGTTTTGTATTGTCCACAAACATTCATTTCACCTGTCAATTCTGTCAAGTTTTTGAACTCTGCTGATGCCATATTTACTTCAGACAGGAGCTCGATTTGACCAGGCAGGCAAGCAGATCGGGTAGCGAGAGCATCTAATAATAATAATAATAATAATAATAATACATTTTATTTATATTGCACTTTATATTTTAGCAATCTCAACATGCTACAGAGTAAAAATAAAAATAATAAAACAAGAAAATCTATTTATACTTTTACAAAATCCATATTACTAACCGAGAATGCTAAACCGGATGATGGACGCAGGCACATCCGGCAATGGGCCGTAGCTGCAAAAAGACGTACTGCGCAGGCGCAAAAAGAGTCAGCGAGAGTCGGCTGAGGAGCCGAGAAAGGCGGACAAAAGAAGGCGAGAGAGGCGGT
>NC_041397.2:319100797-319208297 GCF_900747795.2 Erpetoichthys calabaricus
ATATATATATGTATGTGTATGTATATATATATATATATATATATATATATATATATATATATATATATATATGTATGTATATGTATATATATATATATATATATATGTATGTGTATGTATATATATATATATATATATATATATATATGTATGTGTATGTATATATATATATATATATATATATATGTATGTGTATGTATATATATATATATATATATATATATATATGTATGTGTATGTATATATATATATATATATATATATATATGTATGTGTATGTATATCTATCTATCTATGTATATCTATCTATCTATATATATATATTTATGTATATATATATATATATATATATGTATGTGTATGTATATCTATCTATCTATGTATATCTATCTATCTATATATATATATTTATGTATATATATATATATATATATATATATATATATATATATATATATATATATATATATATATATATATACACACATATATATATATACACATACATATATATATATACACATACATATATATACAGTGGTGTGAAAAACTATTTGCCCCCTTCCTGATTTCTTATTCTTTTGCATGTTTGTCACACAAAATGTTTCTGATCATCAAACACATTTAACCATTAGTCAAATATAACACAAGTAAACACAAAATGCAGTTTTTAAATGATGGTTTTTATTATTTAGGGAGAAAAGAAATCCAAACCTACATGGCCCTGTGTGAAAAAGTAATTGCCCCCTTGTTAAAAAATAACCTAACTGTGGTGTATCACACCTGAGTTCAATTTCCGTAGCCACCCCCAGGCCTGATTACTGCCACACCTGTTGTTCAATCAAGAAATCACTTAAATAGGAGCTGCCTGACACAGAGAAGTAGACCAAAAGCACCTCAAAAGCTAGACATCATGCCAAGATCCAAAGAAATTCAGGAACAAATGAGAACAGAAGTAATTGAGATCTATCAGTATGGTAAAGGTTATAAAGCCATTTCTAAAGCTTTGGGACTCCAGCGAACCACAGTGAGAGCCATTATCCACAAATGGCAAAAACATGGAACAGTGGTGAACTTTCCCAGGAGTGGCCTGCCGACCAAAATTACCCCAAGAGCGCAGAGATGACTCATCCGAGAGGTCACAAAAGACCCCAGGACAACGTCTAAAGAACTGCAGGCCTCACTTGCCTCAATTAAGGTCAGTGTTCACGACTCCACCATAAGAAAGAGACTGGGCAAAAACGGCCTGCATGGCAGATTTCCAAGACGCAAACCACTGTTAAGCAAAAAGAACATTAGGGCTCGTCTCAATTTTGCTAAGAAACATCTCAATGATTGCCAAGACTTTTGGGAAAATACCTTGTGGACTGATGAGACAAAAGTTGAACTTTTTGGAAGGCAAATGTCCCGTTACATCTGGCGTAAAAGGAACACAGCATTTCAGAAAAAGAACATCATATCAACAGTAAAATATGGTGGTGGTAGTGTGATGGTCTGGGGTTGTTTTGCTGCTTCAGGACCTGGAAGGCTTGCTGTGATAGATGGAACCATGAATTCTACTGTCTACCAAAAAATCCTGAAGGAGAATGTCCGGCCATCTGTTCGTCAACTCAAGCTGAAGTGATCTTGGGTGCTGCAACAGGACAATGACCCAAAACACACCAGCAAATCCACCTCTGAATGGCTGAAGAAAAACAAAATGAAGACTTTGGAGTGGCCTAGTCAAAATCCAATTGAGATGCTATGGCATGACCTTAAAAAGGCGGTTCATGCTAGAAAACCCTCAAATAAAGCTGAATTACAACAATTTTGCAAAGATGAGTGGGCCAAAATTCCTCCAGAGCGCTGTAAAAGACTCATTGCAAGTTATCGCAAATGCTTGATTGCAGTTTTTGCTGCTAAGGGTGGCCCAACCAGTTATTAGGTTCAGGGGGCAATTACTTTTTCACACAAGGCCACGTAGGTTTGGATTTTTTTTTCTCCCTAAATAATAAAAACCATCATTTAAAAACTGCATTTTGTGTTTACTTGTGTTATATTTGACTGATGGTTAAATGTGTTTGATGATCAGAAACATTTTGTGTGACAAACATGCAAAAGAATAAGAAATCAGGAAGGGGGCAAATAGTTTTTCACACCACTGTATATACACATACATATATATATATATATATATATATAGCTGATTAGCCAGTGGATTCGCTCACTGAGTGCAAGAGAAAAAAATAAAATGTATGTATAAAATAAGTTAAATTGCCAAATTTATTTTTCCACAACAGACCCCCGTGACCCTGTGTTCGGATTCAGCGGGTTGGAAAATGGATGGATGGATGGATTTTTCCACAAATAAAGAGCACTTACAATAACATAGAAATCAATATAAACAACATTAACATCATTATCATTTGAGAATATGAAGTAATATATAAGAAGCACATTGCATATAAATATAAATTATTAAACATTAAAATGTTCTTCTATAAAACAGTACCGTGGCTATTAGTTTGTCTGTCCAGGATTTTAAATGAGCTGTAGCTCGCAAACCGTTTCACCTATTGACTTGAAATTTGGTACACAGATACTACGTCACGTCTACTATTCGCTTTCCCACACATATGAACACATATATATATATATATATATATATATATACACACACATACATATACACACACATACACATATATACATATACATACATAGTGCGTTGCAACACGGGCTGTGATTGTTACATGGGAGCGAGACGACAAATCACAGCTTCCCGCTTTGTAATCGGGCTTGTGATTGCTGCTTTGACGGATGCCCAGATCCCACAGTATTTCCCCTTAGGAGAGGCGTTAGGCAAGTGTAATTGAATAGCGGTGGTGCAAGTTATTACTCTTTTTATCTTTATTTTATTTTATTGTAGAATCAAGTCACAGCTGCGCGCAAGAGTGCGTGCGTGGCGGATGCATACGGCTGACGTTTTCATTGTCTACCACCTTCGCTAATCATTCTTGAGGCAGATTGAAGACTTAAGTGCCAGCTTAACTGAAAAATTAAAGAAAACATACTAAGTTTTAAAAGAAATCAGTTTTAACGGGAAAAGATGCCGACGAAAGAAGAGAAGCAGCGGGACGCTAGGGTCAAGAGCTGCTCATTAAGCAGCAAGCGCATCAACCTCTGAGCAAACGAATGGTAAACGTACAGAGAAAGAGGATAAATACTATGAATGGTCATGTCAAGTGTATTCACTCCACGTTATCGTGGAGTGCGCTGTTACTGGTATTTTGATAAAAGAATCTGAATAACATATAAGAATCGTATAAATTATTAAACAGTAAAACATTAACATTTAAGAAGTAAAGATACATTGAGTACTACTGTAGTGCTTTCGGGTATAGTACATTTTTTGTTTGCCTATTACATGCATAAATGTATAAATTTTTTGGTGTACCTACCCAAGAACACGCGACATGACCCGGCAGTTAAAAATTTATCGCTCCAGCAATTTTAACTCTGTTACAAAGTCATCTAATATGGTATTGCAAACGGCAGCGGGAGCGTTTCTATAAACTCAATTTAAACTTACTGTTTACACCGTGCTTTGAAGATGCATAGTATGCGACACGTGTTTCGCCGTTATTGTGGGCTCATCAGGAGTACACAGTCACTGCACTCCCTTACGGGAATCGATCCTCGGACGTAGAGGCGAAGCTCCTAACGTTGTGCCACGGCGTGAGGTTCGTTCATTTGACAGCATGTAGATCGGGGTAATTACATTGCAGGCATTCGTAGTGTGATTCACAATCTGATTGTATGGGTGGTTACCTACCAGGTAACGCTTGTGGTTGGTGAGCAAGTCGGCTAACTTCTGCCACGGTGCCCTCTTTCAGTTGCCAGAAGCAGATCATACAATGGTTGAAATAGTTTAATATATATAGCAAAATCACCGCGCTTCGCAGGGGCGAATATGGTATTGCAAACGGCAGCGTTTCTATAAACTTAAAGTTACGGTTTATACCGTGCCTTGTTTCATATTCTTTTCCTACCTTATCAATTGTGTAATGTGTTTTTTGAACAGGTTTGATTAATGCAAGTGATCACTCCTGCTGCGTTCAGTCACTTCACGTGAGCCACTCTCTTGTGTGATGTTGCGATGTCCACGGGTTTATTTAATGTTAGCTAAGACCCGGCAGTTAAAAGTTTGTCGCTACAGCAATTTTAACTCTGTTACAAAGTGATGCAAACTGTCGTTTATACCTCGTGTCTTCTCATTAAACTTGTATCTCGCGAATATGGCATTGCAAACGGCAGCGGGAGCGTTTCTATAAAGTTAAGGTTACGGTTTACACCATGCTTTTTTATACCTCGTGTCTTCTCATTAAACTTGTATCTCGCGAATATGGTATTGCAAACGGCAGCGGGAGCGTTTCTATAAAGTTAATTTAGACTTACGGTTTACACCGTGCTTTTTTATACCTCGTGTCTTATGAAGATGCTTGTATGCGTCACTCACTCGCTTCTTATTGTTTCGCTGCCTTGTCAATTGTGTAATGAATGTTTTCTTCTGCGCTCTTTGGGGCTCCTCCTTCTTTTCTACGTACTGAGTTCACAGTCAGTTCACGTGATTACGTGGGAGGCGTGATGACGCGACACGCAACTCAGTCTCCTACAGCCATCTTGCTGCCTACCATTACAGTATATGGACAAAAAAGAGGTTCCAGTTATGACCATTACGCGTATAATTTTGAAATGAAAACTGCCTAACTTTTGTAAGTAAGCTGTAAGGAATGAGCCTGCCAAATTTCAGCCTTCCACCTACACGGGAAGTTGGAGAATTAGTGATGAGTCAGTCAGTCAGTCAGTCAGTGAGTGAGTCAGTCAGTCAGTCAGTGAGGGCTTTGCCTTTTATTATTATAGATATATATATATATAATGTGAATGTATGTATATATGTATGTCTATATTTATATGTATATATATATATATATATATATATATATATATATATATATATATACATATGTAGATATGTAAATTTGTATATGTAGATATGTATATATGTTTATGTATATATATGGTTACATAACCTCTTTAACACACTACTTCTCCGCTGCGAAGCGCGGGTATTTTGCTAGTCGATAATAATTGGAAAATACTGACCTGTAAATTTTCAAGTTTTTCTTTAAAGGTATCTCAAATAGAAGCGACTTGGGTCGTGTTCGCTTTTACTACCGGTAACAGCATGAGGCGCATGCAATGCAGTTAGAACTTGGCACATTTTTAAAAGACACATTTCAATTTATTTTTAAGCAAGCAGAAGGCTGTATCAGAATGTCTTTAACAAGTTTTTTTCATAAATCACTGTAACAAATAAATAATTCAATGACACTTAACCAACATTTATTTTATAATAACTCTCTGTATATATGTAATCTAACAATGATGGTACTCGATAAAAAGAGCCCGTTGTTGCTATACAGCCTCAAATCACTCATCAATGCCTAAAATGGCATGAAAAGCGCTAAATGTACCAATATGTTCGAATGTAAGAACTGCAAGCAGTGTAAGGTATAATTCAGGGCAGTGTTTGCGGGATAAAATGCAAAGGTGAAAACCGGAAATGAAAAAAATAAATATTTATAACATAAACACCTGCATTCATTTTTACAATTTCATGTAATGGTTACACGAAACTAGCTTGCCCCACTACATTTGTTTTGTGTTATAATGATTATAGGTGTCAACGTGGACAGGTGAATTCTTGTGGATTCATAAAAACAATACACTGCAGCAACAGTAAATGTCAATTAGAAACTTACCTTTTAATATTTCCAGTGTGACTTTGTCAAGTGAATCCATTGCTTTATATCTGGAAATATGTTATTTATCAGCTGCGAAGAGCAAAACAGTATTTTATGTAACGTTGTTAATAACCTTACGGTGAGAACGTTTTGAAATGTAACATCTGATGCGCGGGAAAGGAAAGGAAACTTCACAGGGAACGCGTTTACACATGCTCAAACAAAGGTATGTTCCATTACATACAAAGAAGGGGTCTAAAGCAGTGCTGGATAATCTCTATATATAATCTTCATTTGGATCTTGATCTTTGTTTGTCCGCGAATGAATTAGAAGAAGCAGCACTGGATGGAAGTAGAGAGACAGCTAAAACATAGGCATTGCATTAAGAATCTCCTCCAGGTTTATACTACTGAAGACTGTAGTACTCCAGTCACACCTCAAAACACAGACATTCAAACTAAACAAATTGTTGTGCTTTAAATTAACTAATCTTTATATATAATCTTCATTTGGATCTTGATCTTTGTTTGTCCGCGAATTCCACGCATGCGTAGACCACCTTCCAGTTTAGTACATTGTTGTTACGCACGGATGTCAACGATGTGCCAGAATAATGAAAGGGGTGGTGGACAGTGTTACGCTGGTTAGCTCCTGAGGCCTGGTTAGAGAATGAGATTGCCGAAGATAAAAGGTACGTGCCTACGTAACATATGTGTGAAAGAAAGACAGTGCGTAAAATGAATGACAACGTAACAGCACGTTCCGGAAATTATTATTGTTATTGTAGCCGGCGAGTGCTGTGCGTGTCACAGTTGTACCCTGGCTTGCTCACATGTCAGTGAAGTGATCTCTATTTATGCTTTAAAGAGCCTGGATACCTATGTGTCCCCCTTTTATAACCATTGCTCCGTGTATATTGCCTTAGTCTTTGGATTGCCACAAAGCAACCTACGAGATTGGAGAAAGGTTGAGAAGAGATCGTGAGAGGAAATGACAGCGTCGTGAAAACGAGACGGACTGTGAACGGAGAGAAGCAGAAATGCTCCTACACCAGCACATAATTACTACTCGGACAGTGATTCCGAGTAGGCCGTTCCTATGGAATCAGTGTCCAAGGGTTTTGTTTTGTAATTTTGTTTCCCTTATAAAAAATCATAATGCTTTGCGACGAAGGGCCCAGTTCACTACTGGCAGCCGCGTTTAAACAGGGAGCCCTTCACAGACAACTTTAACACGCACAACGTAGTTGGGCACACATGGCTAGTTTATTTGAAGAAAAAAAAAAATAACCGTACTTGTAAAAAAAAAAAAAAACAATTGGACACTGCAAAGAAACTGTAATTATACCGTTAGCTTTTCATATACTCAACAATGTCATTGACGTAAATACATTTTTTTGCTAAAATAATGGAACGATCCTATATATTACACCACATAATGGCTGCAGTCGCTCAGTACTCGTGCTTTTGCTGTTTAAACACCAAAGATGATTTACTGTTGTTTTATTTGCTGCTCGTTTGTGGCTTTGAGTTTAAAACTACTTTTGAGCCATATCAACACTACACATTATATTGTTTGGAGTTTCAAGTTCATGATGCTGTGTTCTTTGATTGAGATGTTTTGTCATTTAAAATTAAAATCCCTAAGATGGATAAGTCCACCCGTTTTGTTGATGCTATGAAGCTGGTTAATTTTTATTCCTGTTAGACTATATGACTGAAGAACAAAATATATATTCTTGTGAAGTACCCTAGGTTCTTGTCTATAAGCCGGACTCATGTATAAGCCAGAGACCAAAAATCATACGAATTTTTAAAATAAAATCGTATCATAGATAAGCCGGACTCATGGATAAGCCGAACGTACTATAACCTATAACTAATAGAAGGGAGGGAGGTCAGTGGTCTCACTCGCACCCATTTAATTTCTTTAAGGGGGGAGAGAGTGTGAGATATTGGCGTCTCTCTCACTCCCCGCATGGCGCGGTTGGAGCGGCTGGAGCGCGTTCTTTCTGTTCTGGGCGTCGCCGAGTCAACACGCGCGCGTAGCGGTCATTTAAATTATGATTTTATATGTAAGCATATTTAAATATATATCGCAGATTTTTTGCTGGTTCGCGGATTTCTGCGGACAATGGGTCTTTTAATTTCTGGTACATGCTTCCTCAGTTGGTTTGCCCAGTTGATTTCATACAAGGGACGCTATTGGCAGATGGCTGAGAAGCTAGATTGCTTACTTTTCTCTCACTCTTGCGCTGACTATCTGTGATCCTGACGTATGGGGATTGAGCAGGGGGGCTGTTTGCACACCTAGACGATACGGACGTTCGTCTAAAAATGCTGAAAGATTATCTTCACGTTGCTATCTTTTGTAAAGCTGATTCCTGAAAAGACATGCTGCACAGTGCTTCGCATAATTAAAAGCTCGAAGGGCACGTATTGATTTTTGACTGAAAAACAAACTCTCTCTCTCTCTCTCTCTCTTCCTGCTCCTGACGGAGGGGGTGTGAGCTGCCGCCTTCAACAGCTTTGTGCCACGGTGCTTCGCATACCTAAAAGCCAAACAGCACCATTGATTTGTTTGCTAGAGATTGTTTTCTCTATCTATGTGACATTCTGTGCTCCTGACACACACACACCTTTGAAGAGGAAGATATGTTTGCATTCTTTTAATTGTGAGACAGAACTGTCATCTCTGTCTTGTCATGGAGCACAGTTTAAACTTTTGAAAAAGAGACAAATGTTTGTTTGCAGTGTTTGAATAACGTTCCTGTCTCTCTACAACCTCCTGTGTTTCTGCGCAAATCTGTGACCCAAGCATGACAATATAAAAATAACCATATAAACATATTGTTTCTACTTCGCGGATTTTCTTATTTCGCGGGTGGCTCTGGAACGCAACCCCCGCGATGGAGGAGGGATTACTGTATAAGACGGACTTATGTATAAACCGATATTCTATTTTTTCATTTTCACAACTTTTTTCCTTAGATAAGCCGCGGCTTATAGACAAGAACTTAGGGTACTATCATGGGGATATCATTGAACTATATAAAACTTTTAAAGATTCCTAAATTCTTGAACTTTTCTTTTTATGTTAATAAATTTCAGCAACACTGTTTGGATTAAGCCATTTATTTGACACAGTGACAAAACTCTTGCATCAAACCACCAGACACATTTTTTATACCAGGGTCATTTATTTTTCAATGTGGAAACCATTTTGATTTGAAGAGAAATGTTATCATTTGAATATAATAAAGTACTACCCTTTGCAGGGAATCCAGCTTTTATCATAGAGAAAGGCCACTGAATTAGGCAAGTGTTAATCTGAAATGGCGTAGTTGTTAACAAAATTAAGGTTGTATTGTGTAGGCAGGGGCTCCGTTTTGATTGTACTGCCTCTATTTTTTTTTGCTCAGTTTCCACCCCTTGGAATATAAACTTGCTGCAGTAATGAACAAGTTTTTTTAAAACTATAGCTACTGTGACTATAGTCCTATTATTGCATGACTTGTGGACACCCCGTGCCACATTGTCTATCTTAGAGCTGTAATACGCAATTAGTCGTCGAATCCTACGCTTGCATGTCTTTTGCATCAACACGGCAGTGGCCATTCCCTACATACAGCAGTAAAGGGCTGTCATAATGAGGTTCAGTTAATGCTGGTGCTGATTACCACTGCTGCTTAACAGAATGAAATGCCACGTTAGCGTCAATTGTCCAATTTAAGTGATTTCTTCAAATTCTGTAACCCTGTGGTCTTCATCATGTTCCTTAGAGGAGCTGTTTTTAAAGCATAATCTGGAATCCAGTCTGAGCTAAAGCCAGTCATTCCCAAAAATGTCATCATCTGTCCTACATCATTGGCTTAGGTGCATTTGTTATCCCTTCCACCTTTGCTGCCTTGTGCTATGATTCTTCCTAAATGCGCAGTATGAGGCTCACAGTACTGTTACTTAGCTTTTGAGACCGTTCTCAGCAAACAGCACTCCCACTGGGGATCCCTGACATTACATTTTCATATTTCTTAACTCTCTTTTCTGCTCCTCACAACTGACATACCAGCTGGAGATTCCTGATATTGTGGCTTTCCTTCTCTGACCTTCCTTTTTATCACACGTCTTGTCTGTCTCTCCTCCTGCTCACTGCTTTCACTTTCTCCTACCTCATCAATAATTATATGTTCATCTTCTTCATCCCAGTCATCTGAGATCTTCACTAATTCCTCCTCATCACATATTTCAAATTCACTCCACTTTTTAGGCTCCCTTCTCCTTATCGAGTCGCTTCTCTACATTCTCTCTCTCATTATGGGTGTGTAAGCCCTCAGTTTCCTAACACCTGCTATTTGTGAGTGTCTCACTTTCTGCCTGTTTTTTTCTAATTTGGCTACTTTTTCTAACCCTTTCTTCCTGCTCATAAACTCACAATCTTTCATTCCTCCTCTATTATTGCTCTGCGCTTGCCCTCTGCTTTCTCTTAACATTTTTCCATTTTTCTGGTAACGTTTCAACAAATCATACATGTTATTAGAATGTGTTTCTCTTGTCACCTCATCTTGTGGTCTTTTGCTTGTCATGTTCTCATACTCCAAACACTAACCTACAGGTGGACACTGTTGGTGTATGTTCCCAGATCCTCATCCCAGCTGTCGGATCAGCACTTGGTCGTCTTCTAATCACATCAGAAGATCTCCAAGTATTATGTCGTGGAGGGGTAAGGCACTCGGAGTCTTGGGAAAGGCAGCAGAATTAAGCTTTATTGCGTGATTCACACACGGACCCAGTTCAAATGTAATGAGAGCCCAGTGATGGGCAAACCTTACTTTTTTTTTTTTTAACAATGCTTAATACCCAACACATTTGTCGTCATCATCTGACTGCCAACGTTCCCTTCCCTCATTCCTGCCTCCAACTGGTTCCACCAATATTTTCCCAACTTAATGGGCATGGCACTCTTTCTATTCATCATGCTCACTTGACAGACCCTGTTCCTGCCAAGTGCTGGTCCAGAGTTCACCATCCATATTTCCAGCCGAAAAGTTTACATTACTCATCTGGAAGAGGGCAGTTTACTTTCTCCAACACTCTTCGCATATCTGAACTTTGACTAATTATAGTTTCTATCTTACTTAGAAAAATAAAAAATATATAAGCATAAGCCTATATAAGTTTAACTCTTAGATAGATAAATATATAGATACTTTATTAATCCAAAGGGGAAATTCACATACTCCAGCAACAGCATACTGATAAAAAACAATATTAAATTAAAGAGTGATAAAAAAGACAGTAACTTTGAATAATGTTAACGTTTACCCCCCGGGTAGAATTGAAGAGTCACATAGTGTGGACGAGGAACAATCTCCTTAGTCTGTCAGTGGAGCAGGTCAGTGACAGCAGTCTGGAGATGATCCTGTTCAGTGGATTCTCCTGCTCAGTGCCCGTCGCTCTGCCATGGATGTCAAACTGTCCTGCTCCGTGCCTACAATAGAGCCTGCCTTCCTCACCAGATTGTCCAGGCGTGAGGCGTCCCTCTTCTTTATGCTAGAGAATACTAGTGCTCAATAAAATACAATACTTGTCTCCTTATGTGCTCATGATTCTCTTTGAGTACTTGTAAATTATCACTTCTATAAATCTTTCTCTCTAAATGGAAAAAAAAAGAAGGAAATCTCCAGAAAGGCAATTCAGAGGGAGACCCCTTTCCAGGTAGGTTGGGCTTGCAGTGGGTGTCAAAAAGAAGGGGGTCAATACAATACAATACAATACAATACACGAAACAGATCAAATCCTCAACTCAGTATAAAAATAAAAATTTTACAAGTACGGAGCAGAATTTAACAGTAGATGATATCACATAATATGATTTGGATTTGTTAAGAGTCCTGGAGACCTCAGCCGTCAAGCTGCCTCCCTCATTTGGCCATTCCACAGGTGAAATAGCACTGGGCCAGCCAATCCAATCCAATGAAAGGACCCCTCTACATGATTCCTGCGATCTTCCAACAGAGATGACTTTGCCTTAGGCAGGCAACATGACTTTGCAGGTGGGCCGTGGCACCAAGTGCCACATTTGAGTACCGAGAAGAGAAACAGAATAGGTGAGGGTTAGTAACAAATTATAACGATCATGTTACTTATGTTTTAGTGCTAATGACTAACAACAAAGATGTAGTCTGTGCAGTTAATTAGCACCTCTAGTCAGGGTATGCTAAACTGAAATCGTGAGTCTTCTGCCGGGATTTGAAAGCTGAGACCGAAGGAGCATCTCTTATAGTAGCCGGTAGACCACTCCACGGTTTAGGGGCCCTGTAACTAAAAGCTTGACCTCCCACTGTTATTTTATTAATCCTTGGATTAAAAAAAGTAGGTAAATACAACACAATACATAGAGCAGGACACAAGTAATCTCCAGTGTAACACAATAGTAATATTACAAGTACAGAGCAAAATGCAAGAGTCGTTGATATCTATACTAATAAAAGGCAAAGCCCTCACTGACTCACTGACTGACTGACTGACACACTCATCACTAATTGTCCAACTTCCCGTGTAGGTAGAAGGCTGAAATTTGGCAGGCTCATTCCTTACAGCTTACTTGCAAAAGTTAGGCAGGTTTCATTTCGAAATTCAACGCGTAATGGTCATAACTGGAACCTCTTTTTTCACAATATACTGTAATGGACGGCAGCTCGATGGCCGTGGGAGGAGGAGTTGAGTGTCACGTCATCACGCCTCCCACGTAATCACGTGAAAAGACTGTGAACGCAGTAGGGAGAAATGAAGGAAGAGCGGCAAACAGCGAAGAACAAAAAATTCATTAAAAAATTGAGAAGGGAGCGAAACAATAAGAAGCGAGCGAGTGAAGCATACAAGCATCTTCATAAGGGAAACAAAGCACGGTGTAAAACGTAAGTTTAAATTAAGTTTATAGAAACGCTCCCGCTGCGGATTGCAATAACATATTCACGAGATAAAAGTTTAATGTGAAGACACGAAGTATTAACGAACCACACACCGTAGCGCAACGTTAGGGGCTTCACCTCTGGCGCTGACGTTCGAGATTCGATTCCCGAGAGGGGATGCAATGAGTGTGTACGCATGAAGAGCACAGAATTAGGGCGAAACACGTGTCGCGTACTCTTAGCATAATTTGAAAGTAAACAATTTCAACCATTCTATGATCTGCTTCTCGCAACTGAAAGACGGCACATGGCGGATGTTAGTCGACTTGCTGACCGCAACGTTAGGGGCTTCAACTCTGGTGCTGACGATAGAGATTCGATTCCCGAGAGGGGATGCAGTGATTGTGTACGCCTGATGAGCCCAGAATTAGGGAGAAACACGTGTCGCATACTCTTTGCATAATTTGAAAGTAAACAATTTCAACCATTCTATGATCTGCTTCTCGCAACTGAAAGACGGCACATGGCGGATGTTAGCCGACTTGCTGACCGCAACGTTAGGGGCTTCAACTCTGGTGCTGACGATAGAGATTCGATTCCCGAGAGGGGATGCAGTGATTGTGTACGCCTGATGAGCCCAGAATTAGGGAGAAACACGTGTCGCATACTCTGCATTATTTGAAAGTAAACTATTAAAACCATTCTATGATCTGCTTCTGGGAACAGAAAGAGGGCACGTGGCAGACGTAAAGCGACTTGCTAACCAACCACCAGTGTAACCTGGCAGGTAACCACCCATACAATCAGATTATGATTCAGACTAGGAATGCAATGAATGTAATTACCCCGATCTACATACAAGGCGAAAGTCTTGCAACATTCAAAGATGATGGTTTGGGATAAGTACACCATGGAACATAAAAGAGCTTATGAAGCCTTGAACCGAAAAAAGCAAGATCTCAGAGATCGTAAAAAAAAAAATAGGAGGTAATGTCGTTTTACTCGCTGTAGATTTTAGTCAAACATTACCAGTTATTCCACGAGGGAGACCAGCAGATGTTTAAAATCCATGCTTCTCCCACGGTCGGTTATATGTCGCGTGTTCTCGGGTAGGTACACCAAAAAATGTATACATTTAAGCATGTAATGGGCAAACAAAAAATGAGGTATACCCGAAGGCACTGCAGTAGTACTCAGTGTAACTTTACTTCTTAAATGTTAATGTTTTACTGTTTAATAATTTATACGCTTCTTATATGTTGTTCAAATTCTTTTCTCAAAATACCAGTGACAGCGCAATGCACAATAACGTGGAGTGAATACACCATACGCATCCGCCCACGGTGTGCGCAGATAGGAGTTGATTCTACAAAAAAATAAAATAAAGATAAAAAGAGTAATACAATCATCACCTATAAAGCGGATAGTAGACATGACGTACTATATGTGTACTAGATTTCAAGTCAATAGGTGAAACGGTTTGCGAGCTACAGGTGATTTAAAATCCTGGACAGACAAACGAATAACCACGGTAGCAAATTATAGCAGATTTTACTGTTTAATAATTTATATTTATATGAAATGTGCTTCTTATATATTACTTCATATTCTCATATGATAATGATGTTAATGTTGTTTATATTGATTTCTATGTTATTGTAAGTGCATGTATGTGTGTATATGTATGTGTATATATATATATATATATATAATAAATATATATATATATATATATATATATAATATATACATACATACATATACACACATATTATATATATATATGCATAATATATGTGTATATGTGTGTGTATATATATATATATATATATATATATATATACAGTAGAGTCCCGCTAATCCGAACCCCGCTAATCCGAAAATCCGCCTAATCCGAACAGGACTAGGGAAAAAAAAGTAAAGAAAACAAGTTTTTTCAAGTTATGTTGTACGTTTAATGTACATTTAAGAAACTTGTAATTTTTCAATTTCGCTGTCTAACTAAAAATACAAAATACAGCCTTACTTAAAATTTAAACAAGTTCGAATTTACTCACATATGTAGAATCCATGTTCTGTACAGCATTTACACAAAACGTAAAAAGCAAACCATTATCTAAGAGATAAAGTCAGTGATCTCCTTCTGATGCAACGAACTAAAACGGCTTGAAGAAGCAATGTTTCGCCAACGCCGCATAAACATAACATCTGTTGGGGTTGCATCGGCGTGTTGCTCAACGTAGCGCAAAGCGAGATCAAGGGCACTGGCTGCGGCAGTGTGTGGAACAACATCAGTCGGCACGTCCCCTTCCTCCTCACTGTCGTCTGCGTCGAGATCAGCTGACGTGCCCTGCACAGCTGCCACAATGTCCTCATCTGTGTATTCTTCATGGCCACAGTCGTCAACGGCCGTCCACTCTTCCATGCACTCTTCTTCTGCATGTTCACAACCTGGCATTCTTTTCACCAATTGAAGAAGTTCGCAATTTTCTTTTGTCGGGGGGAAAACTGTTTGGACAAACTCTAGCTCAGGCCAGAGATTTTTCCAAGACTTCTGTAAGGATTCCTTGCATGTGTTTTCCCAAGCTTCAGCAACCCAGTAAATAACATCTTTGCTGTTCATTTTCATGAGTTTATCCAAAATTGTTAGCTCTTCATTATCTTCAAGTAGGCTACGAAGAAGCATTTTTCTATAATTCTGTTTCAAAGCCTGCAAAACCCCTTGGTCCATTGGCTGCAAAATTGATGTGACATTTGGTGGGAGAAAAATAGCCTTGATATCATCGCAAACAAGTTGCATTTCTTCTGGATGTGATGGAGCATTGTCTATAAGTAACAAAGCACGAGAAGGCAATCCATTTTCTTTGTTAAACGCCTTTACTTTTGGCACAAATTGCTTGTCAAACCATTCTTTGAACAAGGCACGATCCATCCAAGCTTTCTTTTGATTTCTGTAAAAAACAGGGAGAATGTTCATGTTCTTAAAACAGCGTGGTTTTGCCGATTTGCCGATAACCATCAGTGGAAGCTTATTTGTGGCAGAAGCATTGCTGCAGGCCAACACAGTCAGACGCTGTTTATCCATTTTAAACCCTGGTGCAGATCGTTCCTCTTGTGATGCAAGACTTTTGGTAGGCAATGCTTTAAAGTTAAGTCCTATCTCATCTGCGTTGTAAACTTGCTGGGGCGAGTAGGAAGAAATGATGCATTTGAACTCCTCAAGGTATTCAACAGCTGCTTTGTTGTCCGCTGACAATTTCTCCCCAGTTATTGTAAGCTGCCTGATTCCGTGTCTTTTCTTCCATCGGTCTAAGAAACCACAACTAGCCGTAAATGATACGTCACCGTCCATGAGCTTGTTCAATTGAAGTGCCTTTTCTTGAATTAGAGGGCCAGTGATAGGGATTCCTTTCTGTCTTTCTTGTGTAAACCATAAGAAAAGTGCTTCGTCCAATTTTTCGTAAGAAGACACTGTCGTCTTGCTACGTTTTTCAATCGTTTTTTCACTTGTGGTAGTGCAAAACTGCTCAATTTTACCTCTGTTCTTTTTCCAATCGGAAATTGTTGCTTTCCCGACACCAAATTCCTTCGATAACTGAGTGGCACTTTCACCTTTGTGAAGTCTTTTCAACACTTCCAGTTTTTCTTTTAATGTACACGACTTATGTTTACGTTTGCTTGCCAAGATGATTAACAGCAGGGACAAGCACAGAATGTAAAGAAACCACACTACACACCACTCACAAGGACTCACAAAACACAGGGCAAGTGCGCGCACACGAACAATAACATTGCACAAAACACATCACTCAGCAGTAGCAGGTGGCACACTGACTCAGTGACTCATAGTTTGGGAACGGAAATCAAGAGGAATGCGTAGTTCTAGGCGGGGGGTCTAGGTCACTGCCCTTCCGCTACTACTCACCTACCGCCCGTCATATCGATTTTACCTCCGATCACAGTCACACTACAGTGCAGTTTAAATTGCAGTGTACTAGAATACGTAATTTCTTACCTTTAATTCTTGACACATCAGACGCTTAATACGCCTCATAAAGTCAATATATGGCATTATATGACAAAACTCCGCCTAATCCGAATTTTCGCTAATCCGAACAGGGTTCGGTCCCAATTAGTTCGGATTAGCGGGACTCTACTGTATATATATATATATATATATATATATATATATATATATATATATATATGACAGCAACACTCATAACAATGACAACACAATTACATTGACTACATTGACATGTTACGTTATTTTTAAAATGTTTCCTTTACTTTTTCATAACCTCTTTAACACACTACTTCTTAGCTGCGAAGCACAGGTATTTTGCTAGTCACATAATAAGATTCAGATTTGTTCAGAGTCCTGGAGACCTAAAAGCTCAACCTCCCACTCTTATTTTATTAATCCTCGAAATCATAAGCAGACCGGCATCTTGACATCTTCCCATGCAATCTGGTTTGTAAGTCACAATAAGTTCAGACAAGTACGCCGGACCTTGGCCATTTAAGGCTTTAAATGTTAAAAGGAGAATTTTGAAATCTGCCCTAAACTTAACTGGGAGTCACTGTAAGGATTTAAGAACTGGAGTTATGTGTTTGTATTTTCTTGTTCTTGTTCTAATTCTTATAGCAGCTTTTTGCAATAAGTAGAAGCTGTAAAAAGAAAAATTTGAACATCTAGTGATCACAGCATTGCATGAGTCAATCCTATTAGAATTAATTTCTCAGCATCCTGCATATTTAGAAAATGCCTTAATTCCCCAACATTTTTAAGATAGAAGAAACATGTTTTGGACAATTTTGTAATGTACACTTTAAATGACATGCTAGGATCAAAAGTAACACCTCGATGGAGGGCTGATTCAGTAACAGTAATAATGGTGATTCCATCTGAGTTAAATAATGATGTGATCAGCATCACTCCCTCCAATAATTAACACCTCTGTTATGTATGTGTTTAAAGACCAGTAGTTCTCATCTGATCCTTTAATTCACTAACACAACTAATTAAAGACAACATCAGAGAATCTTCACTTGGTCTAAAAGAAAGGTTTAACAGGGCGTTATCTGCGTAGAAGTGAAAATGAACATTATGTTTTCCAATGATGGATCCAAGTGGAAGCATGTAAAGTGAAAACAGTAAAGGTCTGAGCACTGAGCCCTGCGGGACACCATATCTCACTTCTATGTATAATGATAGAGCCATGTCAACACATTTCTTAGTCATCTCTTAGTTATCCTTCAGTACATTTTTGTATATTACATCAACTTTTCTTCTGGTACATTATTTATTTGAGCATCTCATTATTTTCCTAAACCAATTCTTATACTTTGGTGTAAATTTTGTGGTTCACTTGACCTGTATCTGGTTTCCTGGTGTACCTGAACAGGTTTCTCGCATTTATTAAGCCTTTATGCTATTTATTTAAGATGAATGCTGTTGTTACCCTAAAATTATTCTCCCACACTTATCAATGGCTTTATTCCTAGGGGTTGTATGTGGGAAACGCTTGTACTGTATGATAAGCTCTGCCTTAACCACCTCAGACTTTCCTTCTGACTGACCTTTTATGGTGGCCCAAATGAAATCAATACAGCAGTCCTGTTTCACAGAACACAGAACTGAGAAAATGATCAAGATTCATATAAGGTATATAGGACAGAAACAAACAAACATAAAACATCTGAAATGTTCTTAGTCTCTGATTCTGGTCATTGGCTACCTTTTGAGGTCTCTTGAGCTACGGGCGACTGTATATTAAGAACACTGAAAGGGTGCAAAATAATTATGAGCCTAAAACTTAACCAGAAATGAGCTGAAAGTCACACCAAGGAAGTTGCGTGAATGAAATGAACAAAACCAAGGAGGATGCAATGAGAAGTCAAGCAAAATGACACGTTTTATTGGCTAACTGAAAAGGTTACAATATGAGCTGTCTCGAAAGCTTGCATATTGTAATCTCTTTAATTAGCTAATACAAGGTGTCATTTTGCTTGACTTCTCAATGCAGGCTAATTAACACTGAGAATGACATTGTTTGGGATATCCACCACGGGATACTGAATTTGCTGTGTGCCACCATATTTATACTGGAAATAAATGGAAACGTGATGACACACAGCTAACATGGTGACAAGTAAATATATAACAAAGGTCAGTACTCTTAAAACAAAATGTTAAAAATGAAAGCTCCACACATGATAACTCCAGTCAGACACAAGCACACATACGTACAGACACTCCAGTGTAATCCTCCTGTCCTCTGTTATGCTCAGAGCAGACAAAGAGCTCTAACAGTGACATATTTAGTGTGTACCGTATGTTCGTTCACGCCTATAAAGCGAGGCTTGTTCCTTGTCCCTGGCCGTTGTCATTTCTCCCACCACAGCACATTTAGTACACCTGAGTGTATGTTTAGTGTCATGTGTGTGCTACTCTGGTTTCTTGCTGTGAGAAGTGACCTTAGTGCCGATTGCTTTGTTTTTTTTTTCAGTCATTTTTCTTACATCCTTTTGTCTTCTCTTTCTAGCAGTTATCATTCATATAATGACCAAGTGACACAACAGAACGCTTGGATTTCTGTTGACAGAGTTTGATTGGAAAAAGTTCAGTCTGTTTGAACTCTCCTGTTTCCAGAAGCTGTGTGTTTCACATTCATAAACTGCTCTCCTTCTGCTTTTGTCTAGTTTACCTATGCCGCCATCACAGTGGTAATAGTAGTTAATTCACACTTCAGCCTTATTGGCAAACCGCTCAAAGGCTTGATTTTCCTGTCTCATCCATTTAGTAGCAGAAACCCAAATGTTACGCAGCCTACTTTAATTGTTTGTCTGTCAGAAATGTTCTGAGTTGAGTAGACCACCGTCATCCACTTTACTTTTTAACATGAGCAGTTAGTGTGCTCTTCCAAAGTTGTAAGCAGAATGGGCTCATGATAAGCCTGCCCTGGAAATGGCGGAGTCAAAATAAAACTCACAGACTTTAGAGTTAGTTGTAAGATCTTACTGCATTAAAACCGTGAAGAGTGCAGACCTCTGTCATGAAACTCATTAAAGTGACAGAGGCAACCCCTTAAAGAAGTGTCACTTGAGATATTTACATTAGATGTGTTCTGCTGAGTGAGACGCATATTGACTGGAGATGCGGGAGACTTTTGTTTGTGTGCAGTCAGCCCAGTAAATGTTTTTTGCTCTCTCGCATGTTGTTTTTGTTCCTGATGAGTTTCTCATTCTGAGATGTACAAGTGCTGCTCAATTATAACAAAGTTAATATTTGATGAATATTGCCTTTGATATTTTAACTGTGATTATTTTAAATTAACAGTCCATCCATCCTCTTCTCCTCCACTTGGGGCAGGATCTCGCTCCCAAACCTAAGAGGTCACTCCACCCTTTTCCGGCTGAGGACCATGGTCTCGGATTTGGAGGTGCTGATTCCCATCCCAGCCGCTTCACACTCGGCTGCGAACCGATCCAAAGAGAGCTGAAGATCACGGCCTGATGAAGCAAACAGGACAACATCATCTGCAAAAAGCAGTGACCCAATCCTGAGTCCACCAAACCGGACCCCCTCAACGCCCTGGCTGCGCCTAGAAATTCTGTCCATAAAAGTTATGAACAGAATCAGTGACAAAGGACAGCCCTGGCAGAGTCCAACTCTCACTGGAAACGGGTTCGACTTACTGCCGGCAATGCGGACCAAGCTCTGGCACCGATCGTACAGGGACCGAACAGCCCTTATCAGGGGGTCCGGTACCCCATACTCTCTGAGTACCCCCCACAGGATTCCCCGAGGGACACGGTCGAATGCCTTTTCCAAGTCCACAAAACACATGTAGACTGGTTGGGCAAACTCCCATGCACCCTCCAGGACCCTGCTAAGGGTGTAGAGCTGGTCCACTGTTCCGACGACCAGGACGAAAACCACACTGTTCCTCCTGAATCCGAGGCTCGAATATCCGATGGACCCTCCTCTCCAGGACCCCCAAATAGACTTTTCCAGGGAGGCTGAGGAGTGTGATCCCTCTGTAGTTGGAACACACCCTCCTGTCCCCCTTCTTAAAGAGGGGGACCACCACCCCGGTCTGCCAATCCAGAGGCACTGTCCCTGATGTCCATGCGATGTTGCAGAGGTGTGTCAACCAAGACAGTCCTACAACATCCAGAGCCTTGAGGAACTCCCGGCGTATCTCATCCACCCCCGGGGCCCTGCCACCAAGGAGTTTTTTGACCACCTCGGTGACCTCAGTCCCAGAGATGGGGGAGCCCATCTCTGAGTCCCCAGGCTCTGCTTCCTCATTGGAAGGCATGTTAATGGGATTGAGGAGGTCTTTGAAGTACTCCCCCCACCGACCCACAACGTCTCGAGTCAAGGTCAGCAGCGCACCATCACCACCATATACAGTGATGACACTGCACTGCTTCCCCCTCCTGAGACGCCGGACGGTGGACCAGAATCTCCTCGAAGCCGTCCGAAAGTCGATCTCCATGGCCTCCCCAAACTCCTCTCATGCCCGAGTTTTTGCCTCAGCAACCACCAAAACCGCATTCCGCTTGGGTTGCCAGTACCTATCAGCTGCCTCCAGAGTCCCACAGGAGAAAAGGGTCCTGTAGGACTCCTCCTTCAGCTTGACGGCATCTCTAACCACGCTACAATGAGTTGCTTTGTTTTAACTAAATGTATCTTCTCATTTTTATGACCGTTTAACTCTTTAGGTGTTTTCTCCAGCCCATATTTCAGGTGTGGTCTCTAGAGGGCACTATTCCACCATCTCAACTGTTTCATGCCAGGCAAAAATAATTGTAAATACAAATCCGTTCTTTTCTGACAGAGTTCTGCTGGGTGTGCCCCACTGTATGAATCAGTTACAACACACATCCTCTCTTCTAGCTTACTGCTTACTTGCTGTGCTTTATTCACATTGGATCAAACCTCCGCATATGTATCCATGCAGAACAAACTCTGGACAAGCAAAGACATTATACAAGTGAATCTGAGCACAGAGAGATGTATTTGCATTAAGCCAACATGGCTGCTGCCGGCACTGAGCATAGCTCACAACAATTAGTCGGTGGTCAGAAGACATCACAGCTTATGAGTAATTTCTAGAAGAAGCCAGAGGTTTATCCAGAGTAACACCTTCATACTTAGGGCCCAACTTCACTGTCCCATGTAATTCTTTGGAATGAGGTGACACCTACATGAGTCCAGAATCTTCACACGTTATTCTTTCTAGTGACTTAACTAGTATATTGTGTTGTGTAGAATACAGCAGAACCACCCAGAAACAGTAATGTGAAATTGTTAAAAGCTGGACTATTTAATGGAGTAACAAGTTTGTGTTTATTTTTATGTAACGATGCTTCTTGCAGCAGCACAGTCTGTTATGAAATGCGCTCCTCTGATATTAGTTTACCACGTCAGCCATAACTGTAATTCACAAAATTAACAATTAACTATCCAGGCCTAGTATATACATAACTTTTTAAGCTGTTTATTTCCTTAGTATGTTAAGTCCTGTTGAATGTGGTGGGATGGCCATTGCTGATAATTCCTGTTTTTGTCTACTGCTAACCTTTTACCGCACTGACAAATTCTAAAACTACATCTGTAAAGTTCAGTTTATGCTACAAGGTCAATGACAGTCCATGTAGGTAATAATGTGATGGTAACCTCAATGAAGAGAGGGGGTCTTCTGTTAAGGTTCTGCTTTGATGTGCTGCATATTCTGTTCAGCACTGAGATATTTTATACGTTCATGGTTTTATGTCACGTATTATAGCTGAAGTACCTGACACTGATGTCTGTCTGTACGTTAGTTTAAGGCATGAAAACAGATATTTCAGTGTTTCCTGAAACATGACTGCCACATAAGACAAAAGATTTAACATCTGTCATCTTCACTCCTACCACTTCATCAATGTCTGTGCTCTCACAATTTGACAATTTCTTTGTTTTCTTTTGTGTGTGTGTAATGTTGGATTCCACAATTGCAGGACCTCCAATACTTTGTTCTTTCTCCGGCTTTGTGTGTTTTCACAAATAGCTGTTTAGTCCCACATTAATAAATTGAAAGGCTTACTGAATAACTAAATCCATGGACCACAGAATGTACCTACAGTGGGTGGGCTCGAGGTAATGGGGTTTACAAACTTCACAGCAGGTCTCCACAATATTACAAGACACAGCACCAGTGCCAGTATTCAATAATGTTGTTATAAAGTTGATTCATTATCATTTATCTACTGTATTCGAAACAGTGAGTCATGTGCTAAAAAATTGCATTTCATTATTTTTAATATGACTTATCTCTATCACATTAAGTAACAACATACAGCTTTTAAGGTAGCTTTGCTTTTTTAAACTTTTTTTTGAAAAACTGATAGAAACGAATATTGTGTCTCAAGTTCATTTCAGAGTGATTGTCATATGTTCACAATAAAGTAAAATTCCAATCTGCATGTTTTTCCAACACAAATCAGGCCATTCCTATCCTTGTCCAAAGACCGGAATTTCACTCTTTACTTTATGTATAATAATACCACAGAATAGCAGGTAGTTAATAATATTTAATGTAATTATAATATTTATTCTTCAGTGCTTAACGAGGTTAGGAGCACAGATATAAACCCTTGGTGCTTATTTTTAGAAAGTCACTGTGCACTACGGACTAGAAAATATAATAATATCCCATCATATAGAAAGGGTGATTGGGCAGATCAGAGCAACTAAAGGCCAGTAGGCTTAACGTGAATCACAGGAAAATTAAGGGTAAGATTGAGCAGCACATGGCAAGAACAGGAGTTTTACTGAATTGTCAGCATGGGATCAGAAGAGGGAGGTCGTGTTTTATTAACCTGCTGGAATTCAGAGGAAGCAACAAAAGGGTATAATCAAAGTCAAATTTAGGATATTATTTATCTTGACTCTCAAAGACTTTTTATAAGGTTCCATAGGAGAGGTTGGTCATCAAAGTAAAAGAAGTGGTAGTTCAGGGTGTTGCCTGTAGATGGAGACAGAGTTGACTAAAACACAAGGAACAGAGGGTTATGGTGCAAGAAATCCTATCAGAGTTACCACACCTTCGGGCAAGCTTTGTCGTCTTCCTTCTGATTCTGGCTTGTCTGACTGAAGTCGAACAGTACCTTTTATCTGGGACCTGTGAGTACTTCTGGTGTCAGGGCATAAACCGATGGAAGCACTTCCAGGCCAGTCGCATGTTTCAGAAAGTAGGCATTGTGCATCCCTTCAGATCCTTCTTGCAGCCTCCAAGGAATCAGCAGGGCTGACAACCAGGACTACAACACTTATGGTGCTTTGCCTGCGTTCAAGTGGGAATCCTAAACCAGGGAGGTTGCCGCCTAGTGTGCTGTGGAATAAAATGTCCTTAATACATTGTCTTCCCTGGTCCATCCACGCCGTTGGCATCCCTGCTGGGTAAGGATCCCAGTTCTGCTCCGGCCTTGCTTCCTAACGAAGTGTGCCATCTCTCATACATCTTATCATGGTGTAGTCCCTGACTGACATAAAATTACGGCTGTTGCCAGTGTTGTTAAAAAGCCGATGGCAATCCCAATAATTTTATCAATTTTTGCTCCTATTTCCAATTTTCCCCTTCTTGCCAAAATTTAAAAATCTGTTGTTGCTTATCAACTACGGGTCTGTTGGAACAGATTGGCAAGCAGCCTTAACAAGAATTATTGGAGAAAGTCTGCATCAGGAATCAATAGAAATAATTAACAAAGACACAGTCACGGTCTTGTGGCCTAAAGCCAGGCAGAGATTTAGAAGCTAAAGATCAGTTTCAACGATCCTGAACCAGAGGATGATGGCTAAATAATTAAGCCAACCATCTAAGCAGACACCAAGCCTGAGCCAAAGTAAACTAGTGCCCGAAGTAAATATTGTCTTTTATATACAGTAGAATATCAATCGCTAACATACACAGGCTACTGTGACACCATTTAAACTGTGCCCATGTGATAACCTCACACATCACTCAGGCCTCAACCACACGATGGCAGTCATCACAAAACATCAACAAGTGATGACGTAAATGGGAAAAATGGGCTCCCAAAATTGTGGAAAAATGACATCACCTTGAGAACAATATAAATGAACAAGTAATGTAAAAGTGATTAGTAAGAAATTATTAAAAATGAACACAAGAAATTTGACAAATCATTGGCAGCAGATTGTTGCTTTGTCCATTCCTTTGAAAGTTTTTGTTTAATAAAGATGTTCTTTTTAGTTCACTAGTGCCTCTTTCTTGTGTTAGGATCTTTGGTATATTTTGAATTTGTGCCCCAGCGTATCCATTTTCTTTTTGTACAGTTTTTGACTCCTTTGGTGTACCTTTAAACAGCTCATTGTCTCTCTTTGACTTCAGTTTATTTCATTTATTTCAGATGATGACTGCCTTCCTGCCATCACTAGGGAAGCGTTTGACAATCCCTGCTCTTTGAACGCTGAAGAGTCTTTAAAGAAAGAGGACATTTCATTTGAATGGACAACATCTGAACGTCTCGTTGTTCATACATTTATCAATGGAGAAGACCGTCTGGAAAATCGTGACCCCCAGTTCTCTTCATATCGGAACTGCCACATGGCGACTTCTCCCAGAGGCTGTCTGATGTGTCTGTCCGTCAGTGATGAGCTGGAGTTTGCATGTTGTTACAACAGAGCCGAGGGGCACAGCTGACCTCTGTCTGAGAGCCGTCTTCAGATCGCAGGTAAGGAAACCTGACCATGTGAATGCTGTCCATCCTGTGGCCAGCAAGCTTGGTGATCTTGAATAGCAGAGCCTGTTACCTGTCTGTGAAGCTGAAATGATGAGCTGCTGTTTTATGATAATGATGTATGAGTGACAGGAAGAAGAAGAACAAGACTGTGTGCCAAAATAAGAGACGTCAGTAATTGTGTCTTTATTGTGTGCATCAAGGTGTTTGGTGACCATCATCATCATCGTCATACACAGCGAGTGTTGTGATATTTGATTTTCATCCACCTGTTGCTAACCAATGCAAATCCAAGCCTGGCAGTGAAACAAACCAATAATGTGTGCTGCACAACTCCCTCTGTCCTACTTCTTTATTCTCACATCTTAAATATTTTTAACACCATTATGTGTCCCATTCAGTTTTGTAATTCTGTATTATTTTCCAGACTCTCTCAGCCCAGTGTGTTAAGTTCATCTATTTTCCAGTTCCACCCTGGCTCCTGTAGGTGTTTAACAGTGGAACTGGCAGATCTTAATATATAGCAAAAACATTTTGGATAAGATGCTAATAAAAGAATGTGGGAATGATTTGATATTTTAGTTATGTTTGCTGATGTAACCCTTATAGTCACACTGCTGCCTTAAGACTGAAGTGTGATAGAACGATACAAGGACAGAAGGGGTGACACAAGGAGTGCATTTAGCTAATCTCCTTACTTCTGCAAGTGAACCTGATTCCTTTTGTTTGCTATGCAAGACTAATTTTTTGCCTTTAAATATTCTATACTAAGTCACAATCCTTTCCAATTACTTCTCAAAGTTAACAATTTTAGTAATTTCATACTAAGTTGTGTTACTGCGATTGTAGAGGGTATGTGGGGTAGTTCTTTAAGTCCTATTGAAGTGGTTTTGGTCACGTGGAGTATGATGTCCACAGCCAAAGCGACAGGCAAGAAGGAAAAGGTAAAATGACGTGTCGTGATTGTTAACCTAAATAAAGAAGAAAAGATAAACACAGGGAGAGAGCACAAAGCTTAAAGAAGCAGAAGTAAAACAGCAAACACACAGCCCCTCTGTTAGTGCACCTGTTGAAGCCCCTTCTGTCCAGCCGATCCAAGTTGGGTCTTTCAGGGCCATTGGCAACACTAGTCAGGAAACTGCCATGGACAGGCCACTAGTCCATCTGTGAGCCCACTCAAGTGTAAACCCATTTTCATATGCAATAATAGTAATAATAATAGTTAAGTACTCAGAGCAGTCACTGCGGCATACAGACACAAAAGAGCAATCACTTAAACCTGAAGCCCTTTCTTTTGCTGAACAATTGTCTTAGCTCTGAAATAAAAATGATATTAGTTATCAAGTGAAATCCTCGAATGTATGCTGGGAATAGGTTGTGCAGTGGTCATTTTGGTGGGCTTTGAAGACAATGGGGAAAGCTGAAAATGGGGGAATATGACATTTTAACTGTCGGCTTCAATTATAAGTATAAGTAAATGAATGTCTTCTGCATCTTCTCTAAAAGTGAGCCTTATTGTCAGTCCAGGGAAACGTTTATTTTTGAAGGCCCTGTAGTTGTTTAGCATATGCGTTGTTCATGTTTAATTTCTTATTGTCATTATGTGTGTCATCCAAAGGAAGAGGGGTTTCAAACTGTGGCCATCTACACAAGAGAAGCAACATAATAAATGTGCCTTACTTTGAAGAGTTTTAATGTCATAATGTCAGTGGAGGTTGCACTGATATTATACATCGGTAGACACCCCTCTATCGGCCCGCTATTTCTGTGTCTGATGTTATCAGTCAGGCCCGAGCACTAATTTACTAACCACTTAGCTGCGCCTTTCAAAGGAATGTGCTGCATATTTTTCAGTTCTTTTGCTTTAAAGTTTGGTCAAAATTATGACTTGCTGACAACTGGCTGGACATCTGAGACCGACTTATGGCCATTGAAGTCCATAAGTTCTCACAAAGTGATAAGGCTTCACTATTGGCCGTCAGTACTATGAAGGAAATCTGAATGACAGCTAAGAATAACCAATCAAATTCATACAATAAGACTGAGGATGGTTGGTGCTAATTCTAAAGTATAAATTCTGTAAGAAGTGTGCGTTTATATTTGACATGTAGGGAAATGTGCAGGCGGTGTAGATTCTAAATGACAAGAATTACACCCTCTGTTCGCTTGGTGGGTATGAGGAGTCTACCAGTAGAGTTCAGGATATATTGTAGTCTGGTGAGTGTTTCTTCAGGAAGGCTAGCACACAGAGGCTGACAAATGTCAGGGCAATGGTGTTGTACTGTGTTAGCCATTATGGATGTAATGAGAAGTCAAGCAAGATGACACCTTTTATTGGCTAGCTAAAAATATTATGATATGCAAGTTTCCAGGCAACTGTGGCCTCTTGTTCAGGCAAGATGTAATCATCATGTAGTCAGGGCAAGAAGTAATGAAAGCCTTGGGTGGATTCCTGCAGACTTTTGGTGATGCACATTACTATTGTGCTATTCATGCATTAAACCCTAAGGTTGTGGATTTGAGTGCTGCTACTGACACTGTATGATCCTGAGCAGGTCACTTCACCTGGGGCCTCATGCATAACGCCGTACGTAGAATTCACACTATAACATGACGTAAGCACAAAATCAGAAATGTGCTGACACACAAAAAAATCCAGATGCATTAAACTGTGCGACCGCCAGCTTCCATGTTCTTCCGCTACATAATTTCCGGTCAGCGTGAAAATTAACGCACGTGCACGCGCCTGCTGCCACACCCCTCTTTGAATATGCAAATCAATATAAATAGCCCTTAAGCTCAGTATTCTGTGAAAAGGCAATGGCAAAGGCACGAGGGAAAATAGAATTTCAGCGAATACCAAGAGGAAGCAAAGAAAAACGTACTATTTGTTGGTTTAAACAGTGGTATAAACAACAAAAGGAAGTTGATCGAGTGACATAGAGTGTCAGAGAACCTCGAAAGCTCAAGTTCACAAAGTCGCATAGTACCCGAAATAAAAAAGAAGTTGTCAGATATAAAAGTCGTCATTAAAAGGCGAGTCGTAGCCCACCGTCTGAGTGTTACAGAGAGGGAAAAAAAAGGCTCACAGTGGGGAAAAAAAGCACAAAATGTCAACTTTAATCTCAAAATTTCCACTTTAATCACTAAGTACTTTGAGCTACTTTTTGTATGAAAATGTGCTATATAAATAAATGTTGTTGGTTAGTTTATTTTGTCATTAAAATAGAACATCATAAACTTCATCTGTAAATTGTTTAATTTACTAGTTTCTCAAATCCCATCGTAACTAAAGTAGCACATTAAATGCTTTGTTTTGTATGTGATCTTCTATGTGCTCTATGTGTGTGAATCACTACGTGCTTCTTAAACGGGCTTTTTCTTCCTTTGACTGGACACAGAATCCATGACATTCATGATATTACAGCTTTCTGAATAATTTAAATACTGAGACGTATACTTGATATCATTTTCATGATGATAGGAGTTGAAGCATGTTATTAAACATGGGAACAAGGTGGCGCAGTGATTGTTCATGTCTCACGCAAGAGGCTTGCTGCACCGTGCGTGACCTTCAATGAAATAATTTATTGCAGCAGTACTGTCTGTTTCAGAATGTACTAACCTCCAATTCCTGTCCTTACTTTTCTTTCTCCAAATACCCAATCGCCACACAATCAGCTCTGTAATAGATGTTAAGCCATCTGTAAGCTTAGAACGCGATTCCTCAAAACATTTAAGGAACATTGAAATTTCTTTGTAGTACGTGTTTAATTATTCTATCCATCTATCATTAGTGTCGCGTCAGCACCAGCAAGTATTCAGCGCGAGGCAGGAACAATCCGTGAGCAGAGTCCTCACATGTTTAATTATTAACAATATAGATTATTTAAATGAAGTTAAAGTTTTATCTGTATTATATAATAAACATATTTTGCTGCATTTCATCTTAAAAATGATATCGTCATCATACTGTATGTAAATACGCACTTTATAAAGTGTCTCAGGTTGTGTAATATTATAACTGTATCGCAAGTTTACAGTGAGGTGATTGCACTAATAAGTCCAAACAGTTTTACAAGGAGCACTTGATGGACTGATTGAGTGCGTTTGCAGCTCTTGGGATGAAACTGTTTCTGAAACACGAGATCCGTACAGGAAAGGCTCTGAAGCGTTTGCCATATGAGAACAGTTCAATAGTCAGCATGGCTTGATGCTGTATTCCAATAATTCTCTTTCTGATCAACTGCTGTACAGCTGGGATTCACACTCAGATACAGTGATATAAATACTACGAGTGGTACAGTGAGAGTAATATGGAAAAAGATGATCTGCTGTGGCAACCCCTAACGGGAGCAGCTGAAAGAAGACGTAGAAGGTGTATTGAAAGTAACAACGCTAAAGCAGTTATAGTATTTAGAATAGTTTGACCATTCTGTGGACCATTATATTGTTACAGGTTAATTACAATCAGATGCATTAAACTAATAAACAATTAATTTCAGTGTATTTATAAAGCCGCGTCAGGGATGTGGATCTAAGAAAAGAAAGGGTAACCACATAGGAACAGTAGCACTACTTTGATGCTGGGTGCCGCCAGTTTGCAAAACCAAGTGCAGAAATTGCGTACAACAGGGTATGAGCTACTGTGGAAATGTGCGTGGCTTTACACCAAGTTTAGGTTTTATACATCGTGTTTTGAACGTGGAAACGTTCTTACGCTACATTTTTGTGCATATGCACCGTTTATACATGAGGCCCCTGGTGTGCCACATCTGGAAAAGCAAATGGAATGAATCCAATTGTATATCAAATATTGCAAGTCTTCTTGGATAAAGGAGATGGCCAAATAAGTAGTAATAATAGCAGTCATCATAATAATAATAATAATACAAAGCCTTGCGTGATACTAAAATCTCTTCTTGTGCCATTGCAGGCATACCTGGCATTGTAGGTAGACCTCTGTGGATATTACTCGTATATCGTCCTCCAAAACAGTCACCAGTCTTCTTGGCTGAACGCACTGAGTTGCTCACTTCTGTGTTCTTTGTATCCTGCTGTGCTTTTGCTTGGTGATTTGAACTTGCGTGTAGGCTCTGTAAATTCTCTACAAGTGGCTAATTTTCTAAATGTACTTTAGTGCTTTTTGTTTTTTGGCTTGAACGCCTTAGTTGAAAAACAAGTTTATCTGCCCATGCAGCTGACTATAAGGAACACCCTGCCCTCTACAAGCAGGCACTGCAGAGAGCCAAGACTGCTTCCTATACCAATTGTGTGGTCAGCATAATACCTGAACACCTTTTGCTACGGTGGATAAGCTACTTAAGCCTGCAAACAACTTTCCATAGGGTGTCTCTTCTGACCTTTACCACAAATATCTGTCCTTTTTTTAATAACAAGGTTGATCTGATTTATTCTGAATTTCAAAAAGATCATAGTTGGACGATCCTGAAGTCCATAAGCTTATCATTGCTGTCAGGGCAACTGCCTATATTCTTGACCCCATTTGCCTTTTTTTGTTTAAAGCTGCTTTGACTTTTCTAGCAGAATGTGCTCTTTTAACACTAATGATCTTTTTAGACCTCACTGCTGCTTTTGATACGGTCAATCATGGCATTCTTTTGTTTCGACTTGAGAAGGAGTTAAATATTACTGGGAAAGCTCTTACTTGGCTTAAATCATATCTTAAGGACCGTCAGCAGTTCATTACTTTCAGTAGGTTTAGGTCTGACTCATCGTATTTGTTCAAGGGTGTCCGTCAGGGCTCAGTTCTTGGCCATCTGCTTTTTATCATTTATATTCTGCTTCTCGGTGCCATTATTAGACAGCACGGTGTACAGTTTCATTGTTATGCTGACAGTACACAGATTTATTTACACCATGGGCTTATGCAAACACGACCCCCTCCTGCACTGGTTGCCTGTTTGGCTGACATCAAATACTAGCTGGCTGAAAACTTTCTAAGACTAAATAATGATAAAATTGAGGCTTTAATTATTGTATCTCCAGACACTTTAAAGAAAATAGACAATTCCTCAGTAAAAAATCCCCGGCTTTATGACGTCCTTGTCTGCACAGGTTAAAAATCTTGGTGCTCTTCTTCATCTTACACTCTCTTTTGATCCTCCTATTAATAATATTGCCAAAGCTGCTTTATCCATCTTCCATCAGGGCTGCGTCCATTGCTGTCTGACACTTCCACTGAGATGCTTATTCATTTTTTTGTCAGCTCGTGACTTGACTATTGCAAGGCAGCATTGTTTGGTGTCCCTGCTCAGAGACTGAACAAATTACAATATTTTCAAAATTCAGCAATAAGAGTGGTTACCCCTTAAAACCCTGAGAGCACATTACTCCTACACTTTTAGAATTGTGTTGGCTCCCTGCTCCCTTCCATATTCAATATAAACTTCTCCTTTTAGTTTTTAAGACTCTTCATGGTCAGGTCCCACCTTACTTGTCTTCTTTAATTCCTCTCTATGCTCCATCACGTTCACTTTGTTTTTCTGACTCTCTGCTATTAACCATCCCTTTATGCAGACTGCGCACTATGGATGACAGAGCTTTTAGTGGATCAGGCTATGGCTATGGAGTGCCCTGCCTGTGGAGCTCCGTGCATGTACCTCATTTTCTGTTTTTAAATCAGGACTTAAAACCCATCTTTCTAATATTGCTTTTTATTGTTCTCCTGAATTTCGTTTATACGTTGGAATGTTTGATTTTATGTCTATTGTTGTACAGTGGCTTTGGGTACCTTGAATGGCTCTTTTAAATTAACTTTATTATTAGTATTATTGTTAGGTGTAGTGGATGGATTGCTCATCCTTATTCATACTCCCATCCATACCTCTCACAAAGCGTTCTTTGTGCTAAATGAGCAGGTGATCTGCAACTGACCATCATTGACTTTACAGACATTGTGGCCAAGTGGTCCAGCAGTACACATGATGCTTATATCTGGTCCAACTGGGAAGTGTGTCAGGTGGCACGTGATGGTGCGTTGGCTGATGGCTGGCTACGAGCAGACAATGGGTGTCCCCTTCGTGACTACCTGGTAGCTCCAGTGTTGAATCCCCAAACTGTGGCTGAGTGGAGGTCCGACACTGCACACCAAAGCATGCGCACTGTTGTAGAGCGCAATCTGGGTATGTGAAAGATGTGATTCTGATGCCTGCACAAGTCCTCATGGGCTTTCACGACTCTTGGGAAACAACATTTCTATGTTTATTTGCCACCTCCTCTACTAACTAATAGATTAAAAGAATTTGAACAATTTCTGGATTTTTTTTTTTTTAGCATTTTTGTGTGTAAATTGATTTTTTATTACATTTTTGTTTTTTCTTCTTACATTTTACATGTCTGGAATTAGTGTAACATATATTTTGACCTCAGAAATACATGCGATTGATTTTCCTGTTCTTGACAGTCTACTTTTGATCTTGGCCAGATCCTTCTCGTCTCCACGCTGTACTCTTGCCGTCACCCTGATGCAGGTTGTTTCGTCTGTCCACATGACCTGTTTGTGAAAAAGAACTTCATTGAGCCTATAGAATTCTGCAAAGTGTATTCTGGCCATCCTGTCTTTGTGGCTACGTAGTGGTTTGACTCTTGCCGTGTGGCCTCTGTATTACTGTTGATGAAATCATCTGCTGATAGTCTTCTCTGACACGTCCACATTGGTCTCCTGAAGACTGTTTCTGATCTGTCAGACTGGTGTGGGGCTTTTTATTGACCATAGTGAGGATTCTTCTGTCATCAGCAGTGGAGGTCTTGCTTGGGCTGCTAGTCCCTTTGCGATTACTGAGCTCACCAGTGCGTTCTTTCTTCTTCATGATTGTGATACCACTAATTTAGGTTATCTCAAGGTTTTCCCGATGTCTGTATTCATTGGTTTAATTCTTGTTTTTCAGCCTCATAAAGGCTTCTTTGAATTTCATTGGCACAACTCTTGTTCACTTGTTGAACAATGACAATGGCAGACTCCAAAGGGTAGAAGCAAACAGAGGTAATATTGTGGAAGGCACTGTATGTGTGAAGCATTTTGATGTTCCAATGAAGTCCAGCGGCAGTGCTGGCCCGCTGTTTTCATACATTTTTTCCAGATTGTTATTTGAAGAAACACCACGACTTCAAAATAATAAAAAAATGGAGGTTGGCTCAGTCTGAACCATCTTGAATTAGGCAAAATGTGAGCTCAAAAACTTGGTTGTGTATGTGGAAGCCACACTCCTAATATAACAATATTAAGATGTACAATGTCAGCAGCAACGCTAAGATGAGGCAGCAGGTGAATCTTGAGTGCCCCATCATCAGCAGATAAAAGCAACTTGCTTTCCAATCAACAGCAGATCAATAGCAACTTACAAAAGTGCAGTTTTAGTGCTCTGTTATGTGTAAAAACTCGACTGAAAAGGTTCATAAAGATCCTGTTTAACTCCACTGGCCTGAAGTTGCTTAATGTCAGACCTTTTAAGAATTTTAGCTGAGAATGGGAACTTGAGACACAGAACTTAAAAAGAGAAGTAGGAGCAGGAACAAATCGTGAGAAGGAAGATTTTGAGTTTGAAATTAACTCGATGATACACAACTGGTCAACAGCAGCACAGTCAGTCTAGAAAGGTAAAGTAAAAGACCGCAGATGGCAGCCTTCTGAGAAAAGAAAAATAAACTTGTCAGTTAGGACATGAATATATACAAAATACATGAGAAACCATTTCCACCAGTTCAAGTCCTGTGGCGTGTGTTCAAAAGATGAATAAGCAACAACGGACAACTTTTAGTAAACTATTCTTGTAATTCTGTTTATGACCAGTGACATTATTGTTATGTTTTTACTTTCTCTTTTTTTTCTTAGATCTAAACACTTATATGTAGAATTTATTTGGATGGGTCAGTTTGTTAACTGTCTGTTTTTATGTTATTTTTCTTACTGTTTTCTATAAATAGGACAGTTTTGAAAGCTACTTCTCAATTTCCATCTGTTTCACAGGAGCTAAAACAACACCACCTTTTAGCAGTTAAGAGCCTATCTGTACATTCTCAGTGTGGACGCTGGTGTTTGAACTTGCCTTATCTTTACAGCCTTTACATTTCTTCTCTTTCACTTACCTTTATTCATACAAAAATGTATCCTTATGATTTAGCAATATAGTAATAAATCTGTAAAGGAGCCTTTAACTCAAAATGCGTTGGTGAAAACTTTAATTCACCAAGCTACACATATGACGAAAGCTCCACTGATTTGCCACAAATGTTTCCCACCTTTTGGAATCGACCAGTGATTTCTTTGTGGATTTTATTATTTATTCAATGGATATTTGAAAACTTCACTTTTGAAAACTTTATCTTCCACTCCGCTGATTCTTGATGCTTTTGTTTTCCTGCTCCACTTGCTGAACAAGCAGGCCCCCCAGCCTTAGTGTTACTTGATTGTGTTACCTCTTTGTAATTTGCTTTGGATAAAAGCATCTGCTAAGCAAATAAATGTCAATGTAATGTTGTGTTCATGTCAGTCTACTAAGTACAACCTGAGACATTACGTTTTTCCCTTTAAATTGTTCATTTCATTATATGTAGACTTTTTTGATTACTTTGTTTCAATGAATTCATTTTTAATAGTCGTTTTCTCATTTTTATGTTTGGTTAGTTTATCAAATGTACATTGGTCTATATTTTTTGCTTAGGTTTATTTTATTTTGCATATATTCATGTCCTTAATGATATATTTTTTATATATGCAATTTTAAACATAAGGTACACTTTTTTTGTTGACTATTGCCTTCATTGGTGTGATATTTTGAGTTGCCTACATGTTTTTCATAATCTAGATTATACTTGTAACACCTCTATAACATAGATTATACTTCTTAGTCATGTATTAATTCTTCAAAATTATACAATATCTACTTTTCTTTTATTTTGTGTATAAAATTGTTTTTCATCTGTACTTAGTGTATTTGTTTTCTTTGATATCCTGCTCACTCTTCCCATTTGTAACTCCTCTATTCTAAGCTGACCTTCACTTCATGTGACTGGTGGCTGTTTCATTTATGAAGAGAAATCTCTCGACAGTCCTATTGAGAGCAGTAGAAGTTGTGCTAGAGAGCTCAGAGCAGTGCGGCGTCATGACGAGGCCTCCTCAGCAGGCGTATCTCAAAAGTTTCACAACTCTGGGAAGTAGCAGATAGCAAATACAAGTGCAAGTGCAGGCAGGTGGATCTGTGAAACGGCAAAAGTATCCATAAAGCATGAATTACAAAGTGATGACTTGGAGGAGACGGTCAGTTCACAAGTAGGAACAGAGAAAACGGCAAGAAGTGACAGGCAGGCAGGCACGACAAGCTCTGTCAGTCAGTCAGCTTGTTTCATTCCCTGTTTATCAAAACTTTTTTTTTTTTAATTTTATTTCTAAGTTTAATTAATTTCAAAGTCAAATACGCTGACGATGTAGTAATAGCACAGTTGTTTCAGCCACTTTGATGTTGTGTTGGTCACTTGATTCATGATATGCACACCTGTAGCAAAACACAATATAACATGGCATTTTCATTACACAACATATAAATGACAAGCATAAGAACAGTTGAAATAACCTGAAGTTAAAGAGCAAACCCAAGACCTCTGTCAGCACACCTACTGAAGCCATGTCCGTCTATGGATTGATAACCCAACTTTTATTTTATTATTTTGCAGTTTCTGTTAGTGACTCACTGATATTAGAAATGTCTCCACATTGCAGTACTCCTCATGTTTACCTCCACATTTGTTAGCTTTTGACATATTTGCCCTTCACATTTGCCTTTTCCTATCGACGACATACACATATTACCTTATTAACTCACTGATTTTCATTTTTTATGTCTGATGATGTCTTTTCCTATTTAATATTTTTGTTAATTTTCTTTCATCCCATTTTTGCTTAATTTTTGAAGCATTTTTTTGAAGGCTGCATTTTCGGTCATCTACATAAAACTAGTTTGATGTACACTCACCGGCCACTTTATTTAGGGACTCCTTGCTAGTACCAGGTTGGACCCCTTTTTGCCTTCAGTACTGGCATAGATTCAACAAGGTGCTAGAAACAGATTTTGATCCATATTGACTTGATAGCATCGTGCACTTACTGCCTATTTGTCGGCTGCACATTCATGATGTAAATCTCCTGCTCCTCCAGATCCAAAAAGTTCTCTCTATTTGATTTGAGATCTGGTGACTGTGGAGACCATTGGAGTACAGTGAACTCCTGATCATGTTGAATAACCAGTTTGAGATGATTTGAGCTTTGTGACAAGGCACGTTATCCTGCTGGGAGTAGCTGTCAGAAGACAGGTACACTGCGGTCATAAAGCGATAGACATGGCCACCAACAATACTCGGGTAGACTGTGGCATTTAAATGATGAGTTGGTTCTAAGGGGCCCAAAGTGTGCCAAGAAAATATCCACTACAGCACCAGCACCAGCCTGAACCATTGATACAAGGCAGGATGGACCCATGCTTTCATGTTGTTGATGTCATATTCTGACCATACCATCTGAATGTTTCGGCAGAATTTGAGACACATCTCACCAGGCAACATTTTTCCAATCTTCTACTGTCCAATTTCGGTCAGTTGGTGTGAATTGTAGTCTCAGTTGCCTGTTCTTAGATGACAGGAGTGTCACCTGGTGCGATCTCCTGCTGTTGTGGCCCACCTGTTTCAAGGTTTGTCGTGTTGTGTGTTCAGAGATGCTCTTCTGCATACCTCGCTTGTAACAAATGTTTAGTTCAGTTACTGTTGCCTTTCTGTCAGCTCAGACCAGTCAGGCCATTCTCCTCTGAACTCTGGCGTCAACAAGCCATTTTCGCCCAGAGAACTGCTGCTCACTGGATATTTTCCCTTTTTCTGACCATGTTCTGTAAACCCTACAGATGATTGTGCGGGAAAATCCTAGCAGATCAGCAGTTTCTGAAATCCTCAGAGCAGCCTGCCTGGCACTACCAACCATGCCACATACAAAGTCACTTCAGTTCCCTTTCTTCCCCATTCTGATGCTGGGTTTGAACTTCAGCAGCTTGCCTTGACAATGTCTACACGCCTAAATATATTGAGCTGCTGCCATGTGTTTGGCTGATTAGATTTTACATTTACATTTACATCATTTAGCAGACACTCTTATCCAGAGCGACTTACAACAGTGTTTGTTAGTTTTTTTCGCATACCTCTTGGGGTCAGAGCGCAGGGTCAGCCATTGTACAGCACCCCCTGGAGCAGTTACAGGTTAAGGGCCTTGCTCAGGGGCCCAGCAGAGTAGGATCTCTTTTGGCACTGACGGGGATTCGAACCGGCAACCTTCAGGATACCAGCGCAGATCCTTAGCCTCAGAGCCACCACTCCGCCCCGATGTTTGCTTAAAGAAGAAGCTGAACAAGTGTATCTAATAAATTGGCCAGTGAGTCTATTAGCAGATTCAGGATGGCATTACTCAAAAGTCAGGATGAGTTTTTCCTCCATTAACTGTCTCTTTTTGTTTTAATGCTTTTGTATTTTAATAACTAAAGGAGTTCTGAGCCGGATTTCCCCAAAACAATCAACTTAGCATTTAACAATTTTACAATGCATGTAAATAATGTGCAAGTTGCATTTCTGAAATCCCCTCCAAAGTAGCCACATTGTAAAGTAAGTACTTTGTTAATCCTGCCCTTAAGTCACCAACAAAACAGCACTATAAGTGGATTGAAAATACTTTCGTTATAAGCTGATATTTTTGGAACTTCTATCAGGCGAAATGAAGTTGTGAACAGTAAAATTAAGTAAATAAAACTTTATAAATGAATTAACAATTTAGGCAAAGCATAACAATATGTTTACTAAGGCCCACGCTTAGTCTTTCCAACAGCAAGTAAAAAATGAAAGCAGGAGGAGTCCGTGAAGAGAAAAAGCAGCAGCACTTTGCAAGGTAACTTTGCTTTCTGACAGGCACACAGATACCACAGAGACAGATTAACAGTTTGTAAGTATAATTTATATAATTTTTTAAAAGAAGACAAGTAAATACATTCTAATAGGTATTACAAATTCCCACTCACTTCGACAATGCATACTGTTTTTATTTCCCAATTAGATATGGCGGTGGTTCTCAACCTGTGGGGTGCGCCCCCCGAAATAACTAAAAAGGGGGTGCGGAGATGTGAAGAAAAGAAAATAAGAATCGAAAATATGAAAAATACATCTATTGAAACCAAAACAAATGAACTTAAACTAGAAATACTAGAAAAATAAATATAGAGTTAGATAAATGTCGATAAAAGTTAAGTAGGTATACTAAAACATGTAGCGGTGTATCAGAAGCAAAAAGTATAGGAATAACTTTTATTAGGGTTTCAAAAAAACGTTATGGGGGCGCAAGTAAAACTGTTATGAAAACTCGGGTCGCAAATACTTAAAGGTTGAGAAATGCTGAGATACGGTGTAACTGTACTGCAGTAACTGCACTGTGATAACAGCTGGCCATCAGGCACAAACGTGCAATGTCTGGATTACAGTGGCTCTCAGAAGCAGTTTATTAGCCTGAGCTTAATTTGGCATCTCTTTGAGGCTGAGAAGATGCTCACCAACAACAGGCCTTTCAGTCCAACAAAGCTCCCCAGTCCTATCTACTGAATTCGTTCAAAACAACATCATATTGAGTTTTGAAAGTCCCTAAAGTACTACAGTCTACCACACTACTTGGTCACGTATTCCATGTGTTTCTGGTTCTCTGTGTCAAGGAAATTTAACATTTCTTTTCACTGCTATGCTGATGATACTCAGGTTTATATTCCTGTCTGCATCTCTACAACAAATCAACTCCACAACTGTCTGTCTGAATTAAGATCCTGGATGGCTAATAATTTTCTTGATCTAAATCAAAATAAAACGGAGGTGCTTATAGTGGGTCCATCAGCTAAAGCCCAAATTGGTCTTTGTCTTCTCGACTCTTTCTCTGTCTTTTCCAAACCTCAAGTCCGCAATCTTGGTGTTACCTTTGACAGTAACCTCTCTTTTGAGAAACAAATTCTGTAGTCAAGAGTTGCTTTTTTCAACTTCGTCTATTAGGTAAGATAAAGCCTTTTTTATCTTCTAGGGATCTTGAGATAGCTACTCATGCGTTTATTTTTTCTCGCCTCGATTACTGCAACTCGCTGTATTCTGGGATTAACAAATCCTTGATACACAGGTTACAGTTGGTACAAAATGCTGCCGCTCACTTTCTGGTTGTGGCAAGAAAGTATGAGTCTGTCTCTCCTATTTTAGCTTCTTTACACTGGCTGCCTGTCAGTTTTCGATTTGATTTTAAAATCCTGCTGCTAGTTTTTAAATCTTTACATAGGTTTGCTCCTGCCTATTTATCTGAACTGTGTGTTTTACATCCGCCACCTAGAGTGCTTAGATCTTCTGGTCAGCTGTCTCTGGTTGTCCCTCGTACAAAGTGTAAAACCAAGGGGGACAGGTCTTTTGCAGCTGCTGCTCCTCGCCTGTGGAACTCTTTACCTCATCATATAAAGGAGTCGTCTACAACTGAACTGTTTAAAACAAGATTAAAGACTCATTTCTATTCACTTGCATTCAGTTACCTTCAGTAATACTGATGGCTTCCTCTTTGTGATTATATTACATCTATTTTTTATGTATATAACATTACTTCTATTTATTATGTATTTTATTTTATGTTCATATATTTTATTTCTATTTATGTTTTATGTTCATTTGTTCTATTTTTGTAAAGCACTTTGGCCACAGCATTACTATGTTTGTTTAAATGTGCTATATAAATACATTGACATTGACTTTTAAACACTTCAGTCGTGTCACCTCTTAATCTTCTTTTGCTTAACCTGTAAAGGCTCAGCTCTTTGAATCTTCGCTCAGAATTCATCCCCTGTCACCCTGGAATCAGCCCAGTTGCTCTTCTCTCAAAACTGCACACAGTACTCTTGATGAGGCCTTGTCGCTGCATTATAACATTGTTATCCTTCTGTATCATTGTGGGTTTTATTAGTCTTACCAAGTCCGTTACTAGGCTGGTATCCTCTCGCACCTTAAGATTAAGACACATACAAGTAGAAATAGACAAAGGGACCCTGTAGACAAAGTCAGTCACCCCGTAATATTCTACTTAGAACCTCCACACATTCACACATATACAGCCTTCAATAGAAAATGGAGAATACATCTGACAATATTCTATAGGAGTCTCTGCTTAAGGGCTTACTTATCACCAGCACTGATTAACATTTGGGTGTCATCACGACACAATTAAAAGTGCCACTCTTGGTTATGCCACTTACCAACCAAACAATATGCCCTACCCCAGTTGTCTCTTCTTTCAAGGAGCAACTTCTCAGCCTTGAAAAACTCTGTGAGCAGGTAATGTGGCTGTCATTACATGTGTCTTAATTTTCAAATTATTATTTCAGTCAGTCTAAATATGAAGACAAAGTGTTAAAGTTTAAAAGCAATGTGGTATTTATTAAATGAATAATAATTCCAGATAGAGCAAGAAATATAGAAAATAAGGTCAATAGTAAAATCTGGGTATATACAGCCTTTAGAAAAAGCTTACAGAATATGAAACATGTCAAAGATGAATGCCATTGGGGGGGCTTGTTGATTTGGTGATCAATTGTTGTTCATGAGAAGCTTTGGCTGATGATTACATGAAACGGTCGTACGTCTTACCCACTTCTGATGTCACTTATGGTTGTCGCAGTTTCTTTTTTCTGACATTGCTCTCAGATGAAGCATATTTATTTTGTAATTCCATGTGGGATTCTTCCTGCATGTCTGACTTTCCCAAGCTATCAACCAATTTAGTCCTTACAATACAATGCAATACAGTTTATTTTTGTATAGCCCAAAATCACACAGGAAGTGCCGCAATGGGCTTTAACAGGCCCTGCCTCTTGACAGCCCCCCAGCCTTGACTCTCTAAGAAGACAAGGAAAAACTCCCAAAAAAACCTTGTAGGGAAAAATGGAAGAAACCTTGGGAAAGGCAGTTCAAAGAGAGACCCCTTTCCAGGTAGGTTGGGCGTGCAGTGGGTGTCAAAAGAAGGGGGTCAATACAATACAATACAGTACAGTACACAGAACAATTTCTCAATATAGTAAGAAATAAAAAAAAAAATATATAAATTTTAGAAGTACAGAGTAGAATTTAACAGTAAATGATATATCCCATAATAAGATTTGTATTTGTATAGAGTCCTGGAGACCTCATCCTTCAAGCTGCCTCCCCCATTTGGCCATTCCACAGCTGAAACAGTGCTGGGCCAGCCAATCCGATGAAAGGACCCCTCTCTCCCACGATTCCTGTGATCCTCCATCTGGGATGACTTTTCCTTAGGCAGGCAAAACAACTTGGCAGGTGGGCCATGGCACCAAGTGCCACATTTGAGTACCGAGAAGAAAAACAGAATAAGTGAGGGTTAGTATACAATTATAACCTTGGTGCCAGTCTGTGATAAAGTAACCAGTACAGTTTGAGGCACCTACTGGATTTCTGCTCTGTTTAAACAGAGGTTTCTGTAATTGAAGATGGGATACTTTGATGTCCTGCATCCTTCATCCTGTCTTTTTGAGCACAATATTTGTTTTAAGGCGATACCATTTGTTAACTGTCCTTATAAGATTAAGTTCATGTTTGTTTGTATGAGCAAAAAATAAAATATAAAATGCACCACGCTACACTCCACTTGGTTTTTTTTTGGTCATACAAGCTAAAGGTTAGCAGTGGGCCCTTCAAACTCTTGGCCGTCCTTGTTCCCATATCCTGCCACTCACCTCAACTGTCTTGGGGCCTCATGTATAAACAGTGCGTACAGTGATCCCTCGCTATATCGCGCTTCGCCTTTCGCGGCTTCACTCCATCGCGGATTTTATATGTAAGCATATTTAAATATATATTGCGGATTTTTCGCTGCTTCGCGGGTTTCTGCGGACAATAGGTCTTTTAATTTCTGGTACATGCTTCCTCAGTTGGTTTGCCCAGTTGATTTCATACAAGGGACGCTATTGGCAGATGGCTGAGAAGCTACCCAGCTTACTTTCTCTCTCTCTCTCTCTCTCTCTTGCGCTGACATAGGGGGGTGTGAGCAGGGGGGCTGTGTGCAGCTGCTTCCTGAAGGACATGCTGCACGGAGCTTCGCATACTTAAAAGCTCAAAGGGCACGTATTGATTTTTTTTATCTGTCTCTCGCTATCTCTCTCTCTCTCTCTCTCTCTCTCTCTCTCTCTCTCTCTTCCTGCTCCTGACAGAGGGGGTGTGAGCTGCCGCCTTCAACAGCTTTGTACCGGCGGTGCTTCGCATACTTAAAAGCCAAAAAGCCGTATTGATTTTTTTTTTGACTGCTTGCTTTGCACTCCTTTGAAAAGGAAGATATGTTTGCATTCTTTTAATTGTGAGACAGAACTGTCATCTCTGTCTTGTCATGGAGCACAGTTTAAACTTTTGAAAAAGAGACAAATGTTTGTTTGCAGTGTTTGAATAACGTTCCTGTCTCTCTACAACCTCCTGTGTTTCTGCGCAAATCTGTGACCCAAGCATGACATTCTAAAAATAACCATATAAACATATGGTTTCTACTTCGCGGATTTTCCTATTTCGCGGGTGGCTCTGGAACGCAACCCCCGCAATGGAGGAGGGATTACTGTATACACAAAAATATTTCGTAAGCCTGTTTCCACGTTCATATCGCGATGTATAAAACCTAAACGGTAGCTCATACCCTGTCGTACACAAGTTCTGCACTCGGTTTTGCAAACGGGCGGCACCCAGCGTTAAAGCAGTGCTACTGTTGCAGTGTTTTTTCCCTTTCTTTTTTAGATCCACATCCCTGATGCTGCTTTATAAATACACTGAAATTAACCGCCTATTGTTTATTAGTTTAATGCATCTGATTGTAATTAACCTGTAACAATATAATGGTCCATGGAATAGCCAAACTATTTCAAATACCATAACTGCTTTAGCGTTGTTACTCTCACTGCACCTTCTTCTTCTTTTAGCTGCTCCCGTTAGGAGTTGCCACAGCGGATCATCTTTTTCCATATTACTCTCACTGCACCACTCGGAGCAGCTGATTGGAAAGAGAATTATCAGTATACAGCATCAAGCGCACGCTGCCTCAGCCATACTGTCTATTGAACTGCTCATAAATGGTAAACGCTTCAAAACCTTCCCTGTACGGACCTTATGGTTCAGAAAGAGTTTCATCTGAAGAACTATAAACGCAATCAATCAGTCCATCAAGTGCTCTTTGTAGAACTGTTTGTACTTATAAGTACAATTACCTCATTGTAAACTTATGATACAGTTATAATATTGCACAACCTGAGCCACTTTATAAAGTGCATAATTACGAATGATGACGATATCATTTTTAAGACGAAATGCAGCAAAATATGTTTATTATATTATACAGATAAAACTTTAACTCATTTAAATAATCTATATTGCTAATAATTAAAGGACACGGTGTTGCTACGCTAGCAAGGAGCTGGCGCTCCATTTATGGATTGTTCCTGCCTCGCGCTGTATACTTGCTGGGACTGGCGTGAAGGATAGAATAATTAAACATGTACTACAAAGACATTTCAATGTTCCTTAAAAGTTTTGAAGAATTTGAATAGGCTTAAAGTCTATTACAGAGCTGATTGTGTGGTGATTGGGTATTTGTAAAAAGAAAAGTAAGGATAGGAATTGGGGGTTAGTACATTTGAAAGAGACAGTACTGCTGCAATAAATTATTTCATTGAAGGTCGCACACGGCGCAGCAAGCATCTTGACTGAGGCAGGAACAGGCACTTCGCCACCGTGTTCTCATGTTTAATAACTTGCTTTAACTCCTATCATCATGAAAATGATATCAAGTATACATCTCAGTAGTTTAATTATTCAGAGAGCTGTAATATTATGAATGTAATGGATTCTGTGTCCTGTTGGAGGAAGAGAAAGCCCGGAAGCACACAGTGATTCACACACACAGAGCACATAGAAGATCAAATACAAAACAAAGCATTTAATGTGCTACTTTAGTTAAGATGGAATTTGAGAAACTAGTAAATTAAATGATTGTAAGATGAAGTTTATGATGTTCTCCTTTAATGACAAAATAAACTACGTGATTAAAGTGGAAATTTCGAGACTAAAGTTGACATTTCGTGCTTTTTTCCCACTGTGTGCCTAATAAGCTTTCATATGACACACAGACGGTGGGCTGCAACTCACATTTTCACGGAGACTTTGTTATCTGACTTCTTCTTTTTTATTTCAGAAACTGAGAGTTTGTGAACTTGAGCTTTCGAGTTTCTCCGACACTATGTCACTCGATCAACTTCCTTTTGTTGATTATACCACTGTTTAAACCAACAAATACTACATTTTTCCTTGCTTCCACTTGGTGTTCGCTGAACTTCTTCTATTTCCCCCCGTGCTTTTGCCATTGCCTTTTCACAGAACGCTGAGATTAAGGGCTATTTATATTGATTTGCATAGTCAAAGAGGCCTAATTCTGGGAGGAGACGGGGCGGGACAGCAGGCGTGTGCTCGTGCTTTACTTTTCACGCTGACCAGGATTTAAGGAGCAGAAGAATGTGGAAGTTGGCGTTCACACAGATTTTTGCATCTGGATTTTTTTGTGTGTAAGCTCATTTCTGCTTTTGTGCTTACGCCATGTTATAGTGTGAATTCTATGCATGAGGCCCCTGGTACTTTCTGTCCCCCAAAACAGACTTGGCTCACCAAGAATATATGAAGTATTTCACAACTCCTACAATTAAAACAAAATTTAGTGACAGTGGGAGCGAAAAACTCACACTTTTAATGAAGGCTCTAGGAGTTGGATGATAGGCAAACAAAGTAATTAGGTTTATTGCAATAAACATCAACACAGACTCAACCCAATTAGGCCAGACTGCGCTGAGCCCTGAACAGGCCAACAATCACAGTTTCTGTAATCATTTCTTATCATCTTGACCTCGTTTGAAACAATGTTTTTACTGTCTATTCTGACTCACTACTCCAGCTGGCTTCTCACAGGCCTTTCTTGGCCACTAATATTTTCAGTATCTCGTCATTCAGTACCATTTTCAGCTTCCTTTATTTCTTAGCTGACCTTCAAACAACAGGTGTTCCCCCTGTTCCCCCTTCTCTGTCCTCGGACAGTTTCTGTATGTCATTCTCTTCCTGCTCTGTCTTTCTGAGTTACTTAGTATTGGTGATTGGGCTCTGAGCCAAAAAGAAATATGGCAAATGCCTTTATTTATCTATTTGCTTGACTTGTGTAATTCACACTAAGTTTAATGCTTATAGAAGCTCTTAATTACTTTTATGTCTATTTATGCTAATACTTGACTTTTTATTTTCCATATGAGCAGGTGTATTTCTTATAGATACTAGGATTCCATCAGATGTACTGCAGATTTTGCCCTTGCCATTTTATATCGATCCCAGGAGCATTCTGAATCCAGTTTGACTTTGTAGCTCCTGTTATATTCTGTTGTTTCTGCTGCTCTTGTCTTTTAATTTCTTCCAAGTGACCGGGTTGCTGTACACAGGATGGGAGCAGGACTGCCTAAATCTCAAGTGCCTGTTCCAAGTTCAAGTGATGTGTCCATTTAAAATTAGTGTTTACCACCTTACTACCTCTCGCCTAAACTATTGTCACTATTCATTCCACCCATGGATCCCCAAACATAAGTCCACCTGTCTAAGCTACAATGTTAGGAGTTGCTTTACAAACAGCAGAAATGTTTTTACAATGTCTTTGCATCTGATGAATCAATGACTTGTCATAGTAAGGAACCCTTTTCACAAATGAGGCCTTTAAATAAACCAATGTAATTTAATTCAATCAGTAGAGAGGTCGACTGGCCAGAATATATTGTAACAACCTGTATATGGAAGTGTCTTCCCGTCCACCGGGTCACCACTGAACACTGCACCCAACAGGCGGACACCCCCTCGTTTCATGCGACCAGTCAGTGTTAATAATAATCCTACCATTTCTTCAAGTCCTTCCTTCATATGGTCACTTTCTAAAAAATGAACTATGACTTACTGCAATGTGCTTTAAATTACATTTCCATGGTTTGTCATCAATTCTCTATGATAGACCTCACACTTCTGCACTCTATTTTAGATCGTGTAGGACCCAGTTTGTCAAAAGGCCCAGAACGTCTTTAACTCTTCGTTGTTCTTGCAGCATTTTATTGAGGTTTTTTTCACCTTATTGGCTTTTTAACTTGTAGCAGTTTTTTATTAAACCAAATTTATTCACTGAATAATTACATACCGCAGCACCAAATCTAACATTCTAATTTAGAATTTGAAGCTGAAAATTACCGGATTAATTTAGGTTTAATGTCCAGTTCCTTATTGTACATTCCTGAGTTTATGGTTCCCTCTGAGACATGCACTGCCCCTAATTCCTAACTCTAGTTGCCATTAAAGGTGGTTAGCTCAGTTGTAACCACAGTGGGACTGGCCTGGTGAGATCATAGAACGGAGTGCCATTTAAAGGCCCCCCCCCACACACACACACACACACACACCCACTCGAATGTAGCTAAGGATATAGTGGACCTTGAACACAAATCTTTGGAGGAACACTGGAGGAGTGCTGACTGCCTTTCTGCTGGAGCATCACCCCCACAGTCACAGGCGTTGTGCAGCTCCCTGCATTGCAGCTTCGTGTCTCAGTCCTTAGGACATCCGACATTCTGTTTCTCCACCTCCTTGTACTCACTTAGCACATCACAAGCCTCTTTTCTGCATTTCCACCACCGGCTTCCTTCCTTTACATCTTTCAACACCCACAGAGCACAGATAATATTTATGGCCCCCAACTAATGTGCCTGACAAAGGTGGAGAGAAATAGCCTGTCTCAAACTTACCATTGAAACACAAAGTATTATATCGACAGTTAACCTCCCCCAGGATGGATATCACTGTAAGTAAAATGATCACTTAGTTCAGTATAGTGGGCTCAACATGTCAATGTACAAGCTACAAAAATCAAAACCAATGCTAAGTACTTGGTCTGTCAAGGCCTCATATTGACTCCCTCATAGTCTCTTTGACTGTCTTGTGCATTGTCTTCCCTTTGGGCCCTAAGGAATCCCTAAAAATGTGTCCTGATCTGTCCTGTCTTGCACTTGGAAAGCAGCTTACACCTCCCATGTTATGTGCTTATGGTAAAGATCACTTAGCTTTTGTCTCTCAGTGTCCGGTGGTCTCGTCTTCTGTAGCTCTTGACAGTGATGATGCAGTCCCATTGCCTCCTTCAGCAGTATTCTGATGTTTGCTTCAGGTCATAATGTAAAGACGCTACACACACATCCAGTTAAGATAAAGAAAATAATAAATATTTATACAAATAAAAGTCTGTAGAAATGAATACAATGGTAGCTTTTTCCTGGCTTTCGGTCATAACGAGCCTGATGTCTTATTTGCCAGCAGCTGCTGTTTCTCATTTTTGGGTGCTCTTCCTGGACTGTTAATCCAGACCCTATTATCAGATGTAATTATTAACAGTGCTACAGTTTGCCATACCTTGTCCACTTAGCCAGAGTGATTGTAATAACACTAATTTCTTATTTCAAGATAGAGTGCTCACTTATTATATTAAAATAGCTGCTTTCTGTCCATACTCTACAATAACTCCTACCAAACCAGCTTAACAAATATGCTGCTTTGGTGCTCATATAACAAGACACTGAAAAACAATTCCTCAGGTTTTTGTGTAAATTACAACATGCCTTTCTGTATCTGCTTCTTAACGTCAAAGCAGCAGCTTGTAACTTAGCCCACTCCCTAGATTTTCCATCCTTTTGTTTTACATGCTGAGTGCTAGAAACTGGATGGTAAGCTACTGGCTTCCATTTTCTTATTCCCTGTATGATATTGTCAGTCATTGTGCAACCCACTATATCCTAACACACGGTCACAGGGGTCTGCTGGAGCCAATCCCAGCCAGCACAGGACACAAGGCAGGAACAAACCCCAGGCAGGGTGCCAGCCCACCAAAGGGCACACACACACACACCCACACACCAAGCATACACTAGAGACAATTTAGGATCGCCAATGCACCTAACCTGCATGTCTTTGGAGGAAACCTACCTGACACAGGGAGAACATGCAAACTCCACGCAGGGAGGACCAGGGAAACAAACTCGGGCATCCTAACTGCGAGGCAGCAGCGCTACCACTGCGCCACCTTGCAGCCTGTATGACATTGTGCTGGTGGAAAAGTCAGTCAGAATTTCACTCCAACTAACTACTAAAATAGTCATTCCAATTTATTCATTCTTAACTTTCCTATACAAGTCTGTCCTTGTAAATTGTCTATCTAACATAAATATTTTCCTTTTCAGCACTAACCAGCACAAGGGCTTTGAAAGAAGTGCACCCGCTAACCAGCTTCATTGTCACTGATGGTGCTGGAGTTTCACCACTTTATAGCCAGTAACAGCTCTTCACTGTCCACGTTATCAGGATCAACGTTACTTCTGTTGTAAATGTCAATTAAAGTTAAAAACTATCACTCCTCTTATCTCACTTGTAGGAGAGCTCTGTTCAAAGATGGCCTCAGGACTTTTCTTTCCACCCCTTACCAAAACCTGGGAATTGCCACCCCCATACCCACATGCTGTTCTCTGCTGCTGCCAGCTGCTCTCGCCAAGCCACACGCCACCATAAAACACCTCTGTCTGTTCTTCCAGCACAACTAGCAATATACTTGAATGACTGCCATTGGCCCATCAACAATCTGCTCTGCTATAAGCTGCGCTCCTGTGTGTCGAGTAGAAGCTGCAGTTCCCCTTCCTCTTAACAGAAGCGGCTCTCTAATCAGCAGTCAGATATGAGAGTGCAGTGATGTGAGACAAACTAAAGTAGGACAGTAGGACAGCTCTCCTGCATTTGTTTCTCCTTTCTCTGGGTCCCAAGACCCCCAATTAAAGCATGTACTTTAACACTGAGTGTTTGCTGCCTATTCTGTATGCCATATTTCTTCAGCGTTGTTATAAACACTGCTAGCTTCTCATAACTTTTTTGCCCGTGTTTTTCCAGCTGATCTGCTTGCTTTAAGGCTATTAACCATATTGAACCTCTCTGACCAGCAGACAGGTGTATGTTCTCTCTTCTGTAGTCTAGCTCTGTCACCTTTACAGCTGCTTCTGTTTTCGTCACCACTTTCACCATCACTGCTGACGACTCTGTCTCTACCGCCGCTGATTTAGCTGCCGCTGCCTCCGTTTTTAGCATAGAAAACACCGCTGTTACCACCTGATTGTACCATGAAGCTAAGTGGTCAGTAAGTAAGGAGCTGGGAAGGATTCAAGTCAAGCAAACACAAAACTGACCAGAGACGGCAAAGGGCAGTACAACGGGATGGGCATCTTGGCTGTGAACATGGCATGGGTTGAGTCCGTGACCTGCACTGTTGATAATGAGAGACTGAGGGAGAAGAGGACGTCACCTGGTAAAGAGTCTGAGGTCACCTTATACGTGAGTAGAATCAAAAATGAGCAGGCAAACCAGCAGTCAAACCCTCCATCCTCTGTTTTTCATTGCACTTTTACAATATTGAATATGGGAGAGTTAAGATGACGAGAACACACTGGATTATAACAACGTAATTTTGAGCAGAGAGCATGAATTTATGGATTACTCTTAGATAAATAGCATTTGAAATGTTGAAGAGTTAATGTTCCCTAAGAGAAGAAATCCTCTAAACGAAGATTTGTTTGAAAACACTGTGTCAGTGGGCACGTCCTCCTCAGTATAAAACAATGTCCTTAACAAAACAGAATATTGATTACATAAAATTAAATCCGAGAAGATACAAACAAAAGTAAAACACACAGAATCCCAATAAGAGAATGAAAACGTAACCTGCTGCCTCTGGGACATCTCTATACAGACATTTTATTGTCTAGCCCCCTAATATGGTGAAACAGCTTTCACATTCACAATTCCTTTCTTTTACTTCACCTCTGGCCACATTCCCTCCCTGCCAAAATCCCCTCTGGACTCGAGGTTGTGGGTTCAGATCCCACTACTGACACTGTGACCAATGGGTGTGCCGATCAGAAAAAGACAAAGGAGGTGGAATCAGTTGTATCTCAAATTTTGTAAGTCACCTTGGATAAAGGTGGCATTCAAATAGTTAAATAACATTAACTGGTGACAGTAGGAAACATTTCTACTCCATCCTGGAGCACATCTAAGGCTAGTTACTGTTATCTGTGTTCAGTCGTCCTTGAATTCCTTCAGCATGTCTTACTTTAATTATGAGTTGTAGACATACAACTCCCTTCTCAGTGTTTTATCTTCATTATTGATACTGTCTGTCCTTGCATGCAAACCACACTTGGTCTTTGAACAAAGCTCCTGTTTGTTTGGACGCACATCTGTTAATGGGGTGTATATTCTTAATGATGGGAACCTGGTTAGAGAAGGGGGTGACAGAAAAACAGTATGTGGGTCCGGCCATTAGCCCTGTGATTCTAGGGATATTAAACTGTGCTTCATATCGCTGGGCCGTCTCATTCTACACCCACATAAGGGGCTGACTGCTCATTTTATAAGTCTGGGGGGTTTTCTGTTCTCGGCACACAGTTATAGCACACACCTGCAGAATTCATTACAAAAGAGTTTAGCATTCAATTCTAGAAAACTCCCTTTATTCACATAGCAGGAGTGTACTAAACTTGGACTTAATCTTCTAATGACATCTGTATTCTGTGTACATTTTGGTTCTCCATATCATTAAACTGCTTTTGTACACCTCATTGTTGCCCTCACTGTTTGCTGCACTCTGACCACACCACACAGTCTTCTCTTGGGGTTTAAGAATCCGCATTATGATTCTTTGGCACTTCACCTCACTATTTTCTGGAATTTGGAACACTGTATTAATCCCTGAGAGGAAACTGTCTTTTAATGTGACCTTGGGGGGTCAGAGTGTAGGGTCAGCCATTGCACTGCGTCCCTGAAACAATTTTCAGGTGAAGGATCTTGCTAAAGAGCCCAGCAGAGTCGGAGTCCTTCTGACAGTAACGTGATTTGATCTGGCAACCTCTGAGAAAACAACGCAAATCCTCTGAGCCCCCACATCAGCATTACGGTGCAGGCCTGTTTTTAGCAAAGTCATTAAAGTGTTTGTAATTCTTTTGTTAGTTTAGTTTCAGATTGAACTCTGTGCTTATCTAGAGAAACAGATAAAAGCCATTAGACACGTATGTTATTATCATCGTTGTTCAGTCTTTTAGTTAAGCCAGTCCTCTAAAGAGAAGTGCATTTACAGTGGTGTAGCTTTTAAATTATCCTAATTTAATCAGAGATGTCACCTTACATTCATCCATTCAGTACTCACCTGCTCTAATATCTGATCACATGCAAAATGAAGATATTGTTCTTTAATTTCAATGTAAACTATTATGTCTTCACTGTAGACATCTGTAAACTTCTGTGCATGTGTGTCACTCTTTTAAATTAGACAGAAATGTAGAATGTTAAACACACTGAAGAGATCTTCATTGCAAATATCTGAATTTGATTTTACAATCATAAATGAATCTTATGCGGTGCTTTTCAAAATTAGATGTACTGCAAATGTTAATTTAGACGTCAAGTATTCAATCCACAGCTTTGGGTCCCTAGAACTCAAAGCTCGACCTCCCACTGTTATTTTATTAGTTCTTGGAATCCTTAGCAGGCCGGCATCTTCAGATCTTAATGTGCCGTCTGGTTTGGAAGTAAAGATGAGGTCAGATAACTAAACAGGGCCTCAGCTATTTAGGGCTTTATGTTTTAAAAGGAGGATTTTGAAATCTGCCTTAAACTGACCTGGGAGCCATTGTAAGGACTTGAGTGACCAGTGTTCCATTTTGATTTACTTTTAGTCTTAGTCTTCTGACTAAATTGAATTTTAGTTTTAGTCCCATTTTAATCATTGAATTATTGTTAGTTTTAGTCAACAAAAAGTAAATTAATTTTATTCAAGAAAAAATAAATCTGTTTTAGTCGACTCATTCAGTCCATCCATCCATCCATTATCCAAACCGCTATACCCTAACTACAGGGACACAAGGGGTCTGCTGGAGCCAATCCCAGCCAGCACAGGGCGCAAGTCAGGAACAAACAATGGGGAGGGCGCCAGTCCACCACAGGGTGCACAAACACACACACACGCACACACACACACACACACACACACACACACAAGCACACACACGGGACAATTTAGGATTGCCAATGCACCTAACCTGCATGTCTTTGGACTGTGGGAGGAAATCCACACAGACATGAGGAGAACATGCAAACTCCACGCAGGGAGGACCCGGGAAGCGAACTCAGGTCTCCTTACTGCGAGGCAGCAGCGCTTGACTAATTCAGCCAAACCATCCAAATCAGATGGATATCTTGTTTAATATGTGAATTTACAGAGAATATACTGTGCCTCTAAACTATTAAAGTATACTAAGATATGCATTAATGAGCCAAAGCACATGTAGTGATTATTGAACATAAAACGAGGAGTCGGTGTAGAAAGGATTTAGTCCAAAAGCTCTCGGTCTGATAATGGCAGCTCTGCTCTGTCATCACAGTTTTCTGACCTTCAACATGTCTTAGTTATGTTCCTGTAAGAATTTTACTAAAACAGGCTCAACCAAGCAGCACACATTTAATTTCAGCATCGGCTTTAGAAGAATGAGATCATCATGGACTACTTGATTTATCTGACCATTTGCACATTTTAAATTTATTCTATAATAATTTTACTCCATCAACTGAAAAGTACTAGTTAACACTAACAATAAAAATTCAAAGATTATTATTATATCTGTTCTGTTGAAATAGTGGATTCCAAAATAATGTAGGATACTTACATTTGAACAAGCCCTTACAAGCTGTTTTGTAATAAAATACTTTTAAAGTCTGGTTTGTCAGAGAATCAGTCTGTTTGCAACATTTACTCTTGTAAGATTTATGTTTACATCATTAGCTTGTTAAAAACTCCCTAAAGAGTAACATTTAATGGATGGCTCGAATTATTTACATTAATATTTCAGAACTCTTGTCAAAGATCTTTTTCTGTGCTGTTTCCAAAGTGTCTCCCACGAGTGATCAGACTTTGTCATTGCTTAGCCTGAGTTACAAAAGCTACCTGTAGTCGATTAATCGTAACTGAGAGACCGCAGGACATTCTCTAACGTATCATTCTAATATACGACATGAGTGCTTTGTCTGCTTTCCTTGTCATATATTGTGTGTTGAGGCAACAATAATAACAAAGCCGTTTTTGTAGAATTTCTTTCTTTATTGTGATTTTGCCCAAACATACACTCCAGGTGGGTGCCCAGTAGGAACAACGCAGACCAAACTCACACATCACGTGTTCTATTCACAGTACTTTACATCTCCCCCTTTTTAAACATAAAGCACATCAAGAAAATATTATATTTCTTTGAACAGCTAATCTGCAATTAGTTTCAAATTATTTACAACCCCTGTATGTTGTCTAGTTGTTTATTTTGTACTAAAAATGAATCTCGATATTCAGAACTAACTTTAATTTAATTTTACAACACAGCTGACTTAGACGGAGCGGTTTCCAGCACTTCACTTCCCCAAAGTGTCTTTAGCACACCTGTCCCTGACTATTAAAGAACTTCCTAATTTGCCGAACTCACAGGTTCCGTCTATCGGTCTATCAGTCTGCTTGTCTGCTCTTTGACTTGATGACTTTGAGCAGAGGCCGGAGGTTCCTTTGGTGGTGACTGATGCAGATTCACATGAGATGGGAATTGTGCCTCTTGTTCCAGTGGTGAATGTGCAGGTTCACTCCAAGTCTCATCACACATTAAGTGTTGTGTCTTGTTGGTAGTTGTAGTGCTTGAGCAGAGACATTGATTGTTGCAGCGGAATTTTCCTCCACTTCGCACAATACAAGATCATGGAACACTGTGGTACAACAACTGCAGGGGACTATTGCAGCTTCCACCATGGGGCACCATCCTCACCCCATATCAGAGTTTTAGAGCAGCTCTGGAATTGCTGGCCTTCTTCTGGTCATAATGGGCTTTTTGAGTGTGGTTTGTGCTTTGTCTAGCTGCACAGGGGTAGGCAAAGTCGGTCCTTGAGAGCCGTAGTGGCTGCAGGTTTTTGTTCCAACCCAATTGCTTCATTAGAAAGCAATGGTTGCCAATCTCAGACATTATTTAATTTAATGGCTTGTTAGTCTACAATGTTAGGTTCTTATTTTGTAGATTTTTTCCTTTCCAAGGGTATCATCTAAATGATTTGAACCCTAAAACTGATTATTTTCAGTCTGTCACTTTTTTCTATTAAGTGTTTTATTAAATCAAATCAAAAAGTGCATGATGAACAAAACAAGCTAGTTCGAGAACTGCTGGCCGATTTGTCATTTACATCTTATTGCTAATAAGGAGCCATTAATACACTGAATGCAGCGTTTAAGACTGAAATAAGCAATTAACGGAAGGGAAACTTAACAAGCGAGACCACTAAATTGAAGCATCAAACTATTACTGAAGCAATAAGCACTTCATCAGCAATAATTGACTGCTCATTAAGAAACTGGGTTGGAACAAAAACCTGCTCCCACAGCGGCTCTCCAGGACTGACATTGCCTACCCCTGGGCTAGCAGATATTTAAGTTTGAGGGTGTCATAGGATGTTGGTGTAAGAAAGGCACGAGCAGCAGGTAAGTTATTCTGTGGTCTCCTGCTCATAGAACGCTGAAGCAATAGGCCTACAGACTCAAGTGATGTCGATCTGTAGTCAAGCAGTGCCAGGTGTTTGCCTGCTGCTTTTCTCCAAAGCATCTTAACAGTCTGTACTGCTTGGTCTTTTTCACCATTAGAGTGAGGCAGATGTGGTGAAGAAGTCTTGTGGATGGTGCCTTAGCTGTTACAAAAGCCTTTAAACACGTCTGATGCCTTTTGTGGGCCATTGTCTGACTTTAGAGTTACAGGAATGCCATGCTTGCTGAGGTGAACTTTCAAAGCCTGTGTAATACTACAGCTGTGTAGGTCTTTCAGCTCACCTATCTCAATAAACTTAGAGTAGTAATCCACTAGAATTACATAATGTTTACCCTGAAATTCAGTCAAATCTGTGGCTACTCTACTGTGGTAGCTCTGGTGTTACTGTTGGTTTGAGGAGTTGCCTGGATTGTCTGTTTTGAAAATCAGCACACTTACCATAGATTTTAATCAGACTTTCAATATCTGAATTCATTCCTGGCCAGTATTAGCACCTCACGTGCACACTGCTTACTCTGCCATTCCAAGGTGAGACTGTCGAATAAGCTTGAGCATATGTGCTCTCATATTGGGGGTACTTCTATACACAGTCCTTTGTCACGATACCATGTAACACACTCGGTGGGCTTCTTGAGTCCCAGTACGGTTGAGCAGGAGTAGGCACTCCCCGTCTGAGGTCTGGCCCGCCATGTTGAATTATCCGTTGTAGAGGGTGTAGCTCTTCCTTTGTGTGCTCTTACAGCTCTGCATGCTTTTGGTCACTAATTGAAACAACAGAATGTCTGTGTTAGTTGAAGGGCTTACTGTGTACATGTGTTTGAAGTGAATGGAGTAGCAGATCTCATTAATTTAGGGAGGGTGCTCTAGAACTGAACGACTTACCCACAGAGCACGAGTTAGTCTGGGCCATGGTGAAATGACCAGCATCAGAGGACCTTAGTGGGTGGACACAAGTGTAATGGTGGAGAAGGACACTGATGGAGTCCAGTGCAAGGCTATTTAAAATGCATGATACCTGACTCAGTGTTCAAATAGTTGACAGTCGGGTGTTTAAATGTTTTTGTTGTCACTGAAGTGAGTGCAGTGGGTCTATTGTTAGAGCACACTGTGTTATCCAGTTTTAATACAGGAACAATAACAGAAGATATGAAGCAAGCTGGAAATCTCCAGGGCACTTGTGAAAGCGTGAAGTCTTCCTGTTACAGTATATCTATCCATGTATCTATCTGTCTGTCTATCTATCTATCTATCTCTCTCTCTCTCTCTATATATATATATATATATATATATATACAGTATATATAACAAGCGTTACCTGGTAGGTAACCACCCATACAATCAGATTGTGACACAGACTACGAATGCCGTGAATGTAATTACCCCGATCTACATGCTGTCAAATAAACGAACCACACGCCGTGGTGCAACGTTAGGGGCATCGCCTCTGACGCTGACGTCCAAGGTTCGATTCCCGAGAGGTAGTGCAGTGGAAGGTGTGTAAACATGATGAGCCCAGAATGAGGGCGAAACACGTGTTGCGTACTCTTTGCATTTATTTGACAGTAAACTATTTCAACCATTCTATGATCTGCTCCTCACAAACTGAGGGCACCGTGGCAGATGTTAGCAGATTGCTGGCCAACCACAAGCATTACCTGGTAGGTAACTACCCATACAATCCGATTGTGACACAGACTATGAATGCCGTGAATATATATATATATATATATATATACATACATACATACACTCACGGGTTGTGAGTAGTCAATTCTTAGTAGGTGCTACGGGCTGCGATTGTCCTGAACTTTCAATTCTTGGTAGCGAAAAGCAATCTGATTGGTTCCTGCTACCAAGAATTCCCTCAACTCATGGCTACTCTGAGGGACCTCCATCCAAGCTTCAGCCTTGGCTAGCTTGTTCTGTTGGGCGGCTACTTGTCAGCCGCAGCTAGGTGACTTGTTCCGCAATCTGCTGCAGAAACTCTGTAAGGTCTGCCTGGTCTGCCATTATTACTGTCTCAATATTTCAGATGTCAATGTTGTTAGTTTGACACGTTCCCAGAACGTTTGGCCTAGTGATGCTGGGGCAAGATAGCAGTGTTCTTAAGTTGGATCATGTCCTTGGTACTTTTTGGACAGTTTTAAATGAGATATAAGTGTGAACGATGGAAGATGTTAATTTGAATTATTGAGTGCTTTGCATATATGGAGCTGAAGTGAATTCTTTGTATGGCTGAGTTGCATTCCTTTTCTGAGATGTTCATTGAAAGGTCCTTTTCCCACCATATCCTAAGTTCTTTGAATAGAGAATTCTTTGAGATGTTTTTATATTTTGTTGAGATGCTGTCTCAGTCTTCAAGACTGATAAGTATTGTCTGTACAATAGAGATGGGTATAAGGTCTGGAAAAATTGGGTCAGTTCATTTTAAGAACGCTTCTAATTTGGAAAAATTGTTTTGTAGGAAAGCTGAATTTGAAGCATAATTGTCCATAAGATGCAAGCACGTTATCTATATACAGTTGTCAAAGTGTGCTAATACCAAGTGCTTTCCTAAGATTAAATACTGAGTATGTCTGAGAGGGTTGAAAAATAATTATCGTGTAGTGGAGCAACAGACCACCATACTTTATAGTTTATACGTGCCTGTTAGAATGCAGCAGTGAGGGAAGACATGGCAAAAGTGCAAGTCGGTTATTGAGAAATGCAAAGAACAGAAATAGGAGATTAGAAAACACAGAAGAGAGTGGGCAGTTCCTGGCTCAGGGTTCTGCATGGATCGGTAGCACAGACCACAGAGTGCCAAAATTGGTTAGCACATGGTGTTTCCCTGAGTAGTTCTCATTAAGCCTGGACATCCACCAGCCAGTTCATTATAGTAAAGTTGTGAAAGCTGGGTATTTATTCAGTGCAAGGTAGGAGGAATAATTCCTGTATGAACCCTATACTTTTTTTTTTTTTAACCTGCACTTTGACCACAGCCAGACGTGACAAATAACATCATCAGAACAGATACAGGGTGCATTTGCATGAGCGTTAATAACCTAATTATTTACACAAGTATTATTTAGGGAAACTGGCTCAGTGCCCTCTGGGAAACCCACTTAACAGAAGTAGATTTCTCTGTGAATAATCCGATTATTGCAGCTCACTATGCTCTTTACACTGGAGTTCATCTTCAGATAATCCAGAATTTCACAGCCAAGCATCTAACAGGCACATGAGAACAGAATCGCATGACACGAGTCTTAGCATCTCTTCACTGGCTTCCTGTTTGCTACAGGATTGAGTTTAAAACTTTGTTTGCCCCGTCTTATCTTACTGGTCTCTTATAACTTGACTCTCCCTCATGATAACGTAGGACCTCTAACCAGATGTTACTGGCCATGTAAATCTTTAACTGGGTTATTGTTCAGGATTTTCTAGTCTGCGCATATCCAGTGGCGTTCTATCAGCCTGCACTTTGTTAGCTTTGTATACACTTTCAGCAGTCATGGGTACAAGTTTCCACAAGATAAATTTCCAGGGACAAATGTTCAGCAGATCACATGCTTCAGAAATCACTAAATTTAAATTGATGAACTGAACATACAGTTCTGAATTCAGAAACACAATCTCAAGAGCAGTAGGGTAACATGTTAAAAGTATCATTCATTAAGGAAAATAGGAAAAATAAAGTGCAGCTTGAAATGCTTTAACAGAAATATATTAATAAGGCATCAGTTTGAGTAAGTATATTTATAAAACAACAAGTGAATTATTACAGGCGTCAAGCTTATTGTCAGCTTCGCGTTGGCCGATGATGTTTTTTCGTTTTTTGCAAAGCTTATTGACATGGGCTCTGAAACTGCACCATTAGGCACCAACGTGTAAAAGAAATGGAAGGATATTTCTCTTTTATTCTTTATGTTGTCCAACAAATTAAATTCTATGCAGCTTGCAAGTACGTTAAATTGTTTAGAACTTGCAGTGCAGCATACTGCTTTGACACCAGGATACTGCGGTGCTTGCAAGCACCAACAGCGTCTTGCTCATAAGTTACAATGGTTTTATTATTCATATCTTTTTATGTTCTTTTTTTAAACTTGCTTAGTCCATTGAAATATTACCCATGCATTTCCAGGCTTGCTCTTAGCTAAAAAAAAATTGGGATGTGCTGGCAAGTCATTTTTTATGTAAATGCATGATAATCAAATTTGTCAGAGATGACTTTTCCTTAGGCAGGTAGACAACTTGGCAGTAGGGCAGTGGCACCAAGTGCCTCATTTGAGTATCGATAAGAGAAGTGGAGTAGGTGAGGGTTAGTAACAAATTATTACTTATCATTTTAGTTATGTTTTAGAGCTAATGACTAACAGAGATGCAGTCTGTACAGTTAATCATCAGCTCTAGTCAGGATATGCTAAACTGAAGTCGTGAGTCTTCAGCCGGGATTTAAGAGCTGAGAACGAAGGGGCATCTCTTATAGTCGCAGGCAGAGCAATCCACAGCTTAGGGGCCCTGTAACTAAAACCTCGACCTCCCACCATTATTTTATTAATCTTTAGAATCATAAGCAGACCGGCATCTTGATCTTAATGTGCGCTTTGGTTTGTTAGTAATGAGAAGTTCAGATAAATAATCCGGACCTTGGCCATTTAAGGCTTTATATGTTGAAAAGGGGAATTTTGAAATCTGCCCTAAACTTAACCTGGAGCCACTGTAAAGATTTAAGAACTGGAGTTATGTGTTCATATTTTCTTGTTCTTGTTACAATTCTTGCAGCAGCATTTTGGATTAATTGGAAGCTGTATAAAGAATAGTTTGAAAATCCAGTGAACACTGCATTGCGGTAGTCAATCCTACTAGAAATAAATGCATGAATTAATTTTTCAGTATCCTGCATATTTAGAAAATGCCTTAATTTCCCAATATTTTTTAGATGGAAGAAACATTTTTTAGCCAGTTTTGTAATGTGCGCTTTAAGTTACATGCTAGAGTCAAAGATAATGCTGAGCTTGCAGACTGATTCAGTAAAAGTAATGGTGATTCCCATTGAGTTAAATGAAGACAAAATATCGCTGTGATCAACATCACTCCCTCCAATAATATCTCCGTTTTATTGGTTTTTAAAGACAAGTAGTTCTCATCCATCCATTCCTTTAATTCACTAACACAATTAAGGACATCGGAAAATCTTCATTTGATAGATAGATAGATAGATAGATAGATAGATAGATAGATAGATAGATAGATAGATAGATAGATAGATAGATAGATAGATAGATAGATAGATAGATAGATAGATAGATAGATACTTCATTAATCCCAGGGGGAAATTCACATACTCCAGCAGCAAAAAATATTAAATTAAAGAGTAATAAAAAATGCAGGTGAAAAACAGACAATAACTTGAATAATGTTCAACGTTTACCCCCTCTGGTGGAATTGAAGAGTCGCATAGTTTGGGGGAGGAATGATCTTCTCAGTCTGTCAGTGGAGCAGGACAGTGACAGCAGTCTGTCGCTGAAACTGCTCCTCTGTCTGGAGATGACACTGTTTAATGGATGTAGTGGATTCTCCATGATTGATAGGAGCCTGCTGAGTGCCCGTTGCTCTGCTACGGATGTCAAACCGTCCAGCTCTATGCCAACAATAGAGCCTGCCTTCCTCACCAGTTTGTCCAGGCGTGAGGCATCCTTCTTCTTAATGCTGGTCTGAAAGAAAGGTAAAAACTGGGTGTCATCTGCGTACAAGTGAATATTAACATTGTTTCCTAATGATTGATCCCAGTGGAAGTAAAAACAGTAAAGGTCCCAGCACTGAGCCCTCCGGGACACCATATCTCACTTCTGTGCTCATAGATGTGCACTATGACTCGGTCCATGAAATGAGCAATCAATAATACAATTAATTCTCTTCAATACTTTTCTATTATCATTACTTTATCTAATACATCAAGTCATCTGCTCTTAATATGCAGAATTTTATCATCTTAACCAATCAACCAAAGCCACCAGTAACTTCATACACATGTCAATTTTTCCATTATTTTAAAAATCGCTGTGTTAAGAAGGGTGTCCTACTGGTTTTCCCATTTATCTTATCACTGCTTTATAATACGGTCATTTGGGTTTTCTCACTAATTTGTTGTTGCTTTTAAAGGGGTTGTTTGTTACTTATTTACTTCATTTCAGGTAAGCGTAGCTGCGTTTTCCCAAAATTACCAAAGTTCAGCATACAAAATGGGATTCAGCAAAATCCTGACGCATCAAAATGATTCCATAGACAATGTATGTTCATTTTTAAAAGCTTTAGTAAAAATTCAAAGTAAAACCATTCTCACAAAAAAGAGAAAATTGATACAGCAAAAAAAGAAAAGTTCTGTTTAAAGATTAAAGGTCTTGTTTCATTTCTAATTGTTACAAATCACTCCTATGCATTTCTGAACCATTTCAAAACGGTCAGAAAACTGTGCCTATCCCATTTCTATGTTGAAAATGGGTCTTTAAGTCCCTTTGAACTGGGACCTATCTAAACAAGAGCAGACTCAATTAACACACTGTATCTTAGTTATAGCGAGAAAGTTCTATCTCTTATGACCTTTAAGGGTGAAAAAGACTATACCATTGTCTATGGCTATGACTAAGCAAACACTAATATGAATTGAACTTAAAGCATTAACTTTCTAAGATTGGCTCTAACAGTAAGTAATTATGTTGGTGGGTCCTCTAAGACAAGGCAAAAGCCTCATGTGTCTAAATGTAAAACAACATTTACTTCACCCTTTAGTTACGTTCAGTTCTCATCCTTTTGTTTAATAATTGTCGTAATTTCATATAAGTATACACTTGTATTAAATTGTAAAAATTATCATATATTGATTAAAAATATAGATTAAAATTCGATACTATCTGTTCTCACACCATCTTCACACATCCAACAAAAAGGAGACACTTTGTGTTTGTCTCTAGTTGTAAATGTGTGCACTGCCTCTATGACTGTCTTCGTTATCAGCAGTGAACCACATGATGAATTCACTGCCATTTCACTGCCATTTTAAACATACAGTTTTTAACAACTCTCATTCATGCTTGTCAAAGTGCATTTTCAATTGAAACATAAAATGGAGGTCTCTGGTATGGCCTGTATAAAAGGAGCTTTCTAAAAATCAACATTTCACATTCTTCTAGAAGCAGGTACAAACATTTCAGTTATAAACATTTTTTTTCTTTTCTTGTTTTGCCTAAACTAAGATGTATTCCTTTGTACTCCGACTTCTTCACACTCACCGACTGACCTCACCTGCATATGTCAATGGGCAGAGGTGCAAGATAGAAATGGTCTGAAAATGTCAGCTGCTGACACTAAATGCATATTTTCTGTTAATCTGAAGAAGAAAAATAGAAAAGGTGCTAAATAAGCAAAGCAACCACAGATAATGAGAACAATTTGTGTTGTTTGTGAACGTTCAGCAAGTGTTAGGCAGCTCTGTCCCTGGGCACTTGGATGGCCTCTGAGAATTGGCCTGGGGGCTCAGGGACAGCACCAGAGTTACACAAACTTGTTCATCTCGGGCAGGAATTGGAAATGTCAGGAGATGCAAGCCCACCTACCACTTTGGTGCTTATAAGCATAAATAATCATTTAATTCTGTAGCAATCCACATCTCATTGTGCTTTTAGTCAACTCCAAAAATAAATGACAGCGTGGGTCTTCTGAGAACACAACTGGCCTGTGCTCTTCAATTGCAGACGACATGCCTATATGTGGTGACAAAACCACGTCAAAGGGACAAACTTCAGCAACGCATCTCATCAAAAGCCCCCGGCTGGTGAAGCTTTTGGTCGATTCAGACACCTAAACCATCATGAACTGGGAATTTACCTCGTGTGTCTCATATACGGAATGAAGGAAAGACACCCCCCCTTCAGAATATTCATAATTTGTTGTTTTGCACCCTGAAATGACGACACACAACATATTTCTCTAGCTGCTTTTACTCAATGCAACTTATAATAGCCAAGTGAAAGAAGCAACAGTTGGGAAAGAAAAATAAAAAGCCGAATCCCTGAGCTGGTTGAAGGATTTCCCCCATGTCAGTATTTTCTTCAAACCCCCTTTTGCTTTTAGACTGTGATATCCTCCCTCTCACTCTTTGAAAAGTGTTCAAATATTTCAAGGACAGCTTTAACGCACTGAGTGTTCTGTTCTATCTTATTGGCTACAGAAATTAGTTACATTTTTAATACTTGACTGATTCCTTATTGTACAGAGTCACACGCACTTTTTCTAGGAAACTAGAAACGTTTTCAACATATGCTTTAGTTGCCTTAATGCTGTTGTAGAAGATAGACACGATGGAGAACAGAGTGTATTTCATAGCCAGAGAAGACTTTTGTGAGATGGAACAAGTACAGGATGACAGGGCAGAGGAAGTGCAGCACACAGGTATTTATTTCAAATTATTATTTTCCAAAGGGCCGGCACTTTTATGTGGCATGGTGTGTTACGGTGTTTTGAAATGTTTGTAGTGTATGGAAGACGATTGGATGGTCTGATGTTAATTAGCTGTGACTCAAAGCTCTCTTGTTTCTAACTTCAGCAAAAACTTTTAAAAGCTAAGAGCGAACCTGTCCTAGCTGTTCTTGTTAGTGATTAAATCTGAGAGAGCCATGTTTTGGTCGACTGTTCAGAGTGCTAATTTGCCCAGCTCACTTTTTGTGCAGAATGGTTGACTGTTTTCAAAATAGCCTTCCGTCACAGACACTGGCTTAGCCAAGTGGGTTATAAGATGTGCACTGGTTAAACTTATAGTCATACAAACAATGGCAGCCATTACACTTGCAGTTGAGTGAGGTTTATTGCCAGTTGCCTAATTTTAGTCAGATGTGGTTCCCCTTCTTTTATTTTCTGAATTAGCTACTCCTGTACGGAGATAAGCCTGTTCTTCAAGTCCTGCACATAAAGCAAATGCCAGCCTTATCATAAACGGCCTCCACATCTCGGGACCCGTGTGTGTCTGAGGCGTAAAAGAGATGGTGACAATCTGGAAACCTCATGAAGAAAGTGACCAGTCGAGGGTTGGGGGACTTTGTTTAGTTTGAATTCCCGGTAAAACATAAGACATTTTTGAAATTGTGGGATGGCTCTGTTTCATTATGAGCACTTCATGTCATGTTTTATCTTTTATCTTTATACTGTAAGTGTATTTTTTCGTGACTCTGTGAATAACAAATGCAATTGAGGCACCGTTTACTTTTTTTCTAATACTTTAATGATAACTTCTGCTCAACACCTGGGTGTCCTTGACTCCTTGGAATGGAGGAACTAATATATAATGTCAAAGATCAAATGAAGCCCACTCATTAAAGAAACAGAATAATGCAAAGTATTGATAAAAACAAGGATTATAGAAATATAACTACATATATAAAGTATGGTGATCTATACAACAGGACCCTGCCAGGTTAGACAGAGAGGCTGGCTGTTTACTGCTATTTAGAGGTTTAATTTATTGACAGAGAAATAGTTTAACGATACCAAGTCTTTATGGACGATGTCAGATGTTGTGTGGAGGAGTTGTTTTGTTGTCACCCCGGGTTCATGTGGAGGATTCTTGCGTTGGCGTCCACTCTTTCTTTTTACTGCAGGGTCCTTCATCTGTGGTGGTCTGTGGTGCTGCTTTCTCATCTTCCTTTCTGCCCTTAGGCCCTTTGCTGTGTCGTGTGCAGCTTCATAGAGAAGAGCGTTACTGTTTGTGGCACAAGAGTTTAGATGCTGAAATTCATTTCTTGAAGTAATGGCTACTTCTTAACCTTTTTAGCACACTGGCCCGCAGTTTGGCTTGGCTCAGACAATAATAATAATAATAAACTCTTTACATTTATAAAAGCACTTTACATAGAGAGTGGGGAGCCACTTCCACCCTCACTAATGTGCTGCAGCCACCTGGATGATTCGACAGCAGCCATTATTGTGCCGTGCTTACCACAAATTAGCTGTTAGGTGGTGAAGTGTTGAGAGACAGTGAGTCAGTTACAGACTTGGGATGATTAGGGGTCCAGAATGACTAGGCCGTGGTGGGCAGTTTAGCCTGGATGTCGGCATACACCCCACTTTTTGCTAAGGATGCTCAGGGTCTTTGATGACCACAGAGAGTTAGGACCTCGGTTTTACATCTGATCTGAAGGGTGGTGCCATTTTTACAGCACATTGTCCTTGTCACTGCACTGGGGCTTTGGGATCCACACACGGACCACAGGGTAAGCGCCCTCTGCTGGCTTCACCAATACCTCTTTCAGCAGCAATCCAAGCTCTTCCTAAATGGTCTCTCATTCAAGTACTGGCCGGGCCTGAATATGCTTAGTTTCAGGTGGGTGACCTCTTCTGAAGGGCAGGTGCTGTGGTTTCACAGATCCTCAAACAGAAAGTGTTTGTCAGTTCCCAGCTTTTAACTTTAAGAGAGCCACTGTAGAGCTTTTCAGTCATTTTGGAGAGTGAGTGTTCTGGGTCCCCTCAGAATGGTCCTTAGAGATCAGTGAGTGTGTGTGCGCCTCTCTCTGACAGAATACGTGGGTGCAGCTAGTTTTTAAAAAGGAATTCTAACACCTCATGATTGCTTTAAAGTCCCTTCCAGTCATTAAATCAGGACCTACTCATAGTCAAGTTATTCTGTCTATCCCAGCCCTCATTCCTTGAATTATAGCTCTTTGTTTTTGCTGGAGTCCATTTCATGCCTTGTGACTCAAGACGTTTGCAGGGTGGCCTCTGGAAAGATGTCTGATTTGCTCCTTTATCATCAGATGAACTACAGGCAGATTCTGGTGGAGTTCAGTTACTTAGTTTGGACTGTAAGTGAGGGAAGGCACAGCTGAACATCTTCTAATTCTGCTACCTAAATAGGCCTGTTGGGCCGGTAAAGCCTAGAAGAATGAGCAATGCCCACTTTATTCTACATCACGTAGTTCATGTGCTGTTCATTCTCTAATCTCACTCCACCTTGCTTTTCTTGCAGCTCCAGTGCCTCATGTTGAAGCAGAAAGGAAAGTCACCTTGGAGAAGGTGCTGGCGATCTTCTGTGTTCTCCTACTGGCCGCCCTCATATCCCTTTCTGTTTATTGTAAGTATCATCTGTACTGATATGGCATTGAAAAGTGAAGGAAATGTGAATGTGTGAATGCTTTGTGTATTTCTTATACCTGCAGTCATTGGCCCCTTTATTAGGTGGACTTTGCTCATTACCACATAATAGCTAATCATACAGCTGTAATTCAGTATACATAGTGGGGTCATCTGAAGGGATAACAGGCTCAAATGAAGATGAATTTTTAGGATGCCAACCCGGCCATCCCTGTTTACTTCTAAGTCCAAACAGAAGCAAACTCTTGATGGAGTAAAATGAAACAAAACTATTGCCGCAGTAATAAAGTGGCTGGTATTAATCAGGCTTTCTTGTCTGTCATCTGAAAGCCACAGAGATCCTTAGCTCTGGTCGCTCTGGATAGACGTGACAATTCCTTCTGGGATGTCAAGTTCTTGTAGCCTACGGACCAGAAGGGTCAGAGTCAGTTGCCCTCACTGGTCATTTTCTCTGTACTTGGGTGAAAGAAAAGGGCAAGACTGTTAGCCACAGCGCCCCCTTCTGGCCTGTGGTGGTATCACATACCTGGGAAGAACTTGGAGGGTGAGCCTCTGACATGCATGCATGACAATAGCAGTTGTGACGTTATGCAAAGCTCAAGTGGAATATAAATCTGAACGAACTAACTTAAACACAGCAATGAGGTTTATTAAAGCCATTTTTTGTTACAAATCCAAATACCACAAAGACTTTCAAAACGCAGCTGGAGGGACATAAGCAGGCAGTTTAGAGAACAGCAACAAATCAAAATGAGAGAAAAACCAAACCAACTACAAAACTCAGGTTAATGAAAGAAGAAAAAACAAAAACAGAATCCCAAGCTAACTTCAGAGCAGTGAAGCTCAGAGGATGGCTGTCTCAGGGGTTAATAGTACACCACGCTTGAGGAGGGGTCTCTTTTGAGCTTCTTTGTTTCTTTCCCCTGCCCACCAATCAAGTGACTACTACATTATATTCATAGACAGGAGCATCTGGAGGAGCATTATGATGTCCACTTATTTGAAATGTTTTACCTTGTTGTTCTATGGCTTCTTGTGGCATTTTAATGTGATGATTTAATTTGGCCATGATGCCATGTTGTTAATTAATGGGTGCTAACATTTTGTCATTTTATTGCCTAAACACAGTATTCTGCTCGTTGAGTGGTGCACACTAAAAGTCACAGTCAGTGACATAATCGCCATAATGACATTTAAGTTGTCCTCACACTTTTGTGTTTATCAAAGATTACAAGACCTTGTTACTTAGTAACTGCTTTAGTTTTAATATTTCGTATCGTGATCTTTTATTCTTTTGTCTTTATGGCCTACTTATTTTCTGTCCTGAGGCAGAACTAAAATGACATCCAAAAGGTGGGACTGGCTGTAGGTGCGGTTGGCTCCTAGCCCATTCCTTGCCAATTAAAGCAAGGCTTGATGGTCCTCACAGTTCCTGACAATAAGCTTGGGGTTTGAAGGGGAAAGGTCTGTCTGCAGACCTCCAGTGGCAGGACTCTCTCTGGCTGATCAAGTCAGAAGACCCTGTGATGTCATTCAGGGACCTGAGGCTGGAGGTGCAAAACAGAGTGAGCTGGCAGAGAGACATTTTGAAAATGTGCAGTTCAGTGGGTCCACAGGACTAAAACATTGATGTCGTGGATAAAAATGTGCGTTCCTATAAAGTCAGAAATAAGTAAAGAATAAATAAATAAGTGCAACTGCATTTTACTATATATATATATATATAGATAGATAGATAGATAGATATAGATATAGATATATATATATATATATATATATACATGTAGATATACAGTATATATCTATGTATAAATATATATGTGTATATGTATATATATGTATATGTGTATGTATATATATATGTATATGTGTATGTATATATATATGTATATGTGTATGTATATATATATGTATATGTGTATGTATATATATATATATGTGTATATATGTATATATGTATATATATATATATGTGTATATATGTATATACAGTGTATGTGTATATATATATATATGGATGATTGGAAGGATGCTCAAAATGTCGTTGAAGTGTTGGGCTGCCAGCTAGGTTACCCCTTTTAATCCAAATGTAAATAATCTTAAACAAAAAGAACATTTGATGAGATACCAGATAATATAAACAAAAGACAGCGGATTCTTCTTGAATCCTATAATAAAATTAACTTGGTAGTGTTGGTCATCTTTGGGCGCTCCGTGCTGCTCACAGTTCAGATCTGATATGAGACGCCATTCTCTGGGGTGTCCACTCTTTTATAATCTTCCAGCCATTAGGCCAGTATCAGTTGCCCTCAGGAGTCATCTTCTTGCTGCAGTGGGTGACAAACAGACAATAATGTTAGTGACTGCGCTCCCTCTCACCCTGAGGTGGTATCACTTACTCTGATAAACCAGGAAACTGGTCCTCTGTCACGCATGAATGACACCTAATATCATAAATTAACCTAGGAATGACTTAAAAGGCAAAAGATTTTACCATTTCTATATTTTAATTATATAAATAAATCTTCGTAAACTAGTTATACAGCATGTGCGTCTGACCAACTAATTTTTAAAACCACTCTAACGTTAAAGATGTCGTTATAAATGCTAAGATGTAGAGGCTAACAAACATAATAAATAGCAGTTAAGCCCAAGAACAGGTTTGTTAAAGTAATAATGATAAATCTCCCCCCATATCTCAGGAAGCCCAACATTTATAATTGCCCTTTCTCACTCTTACAAGCTGCTGCTCTTGTGCCATCCCCATCGTGTAGCACAGCTAGGACTGCTGACCGTCCTTCCACCTGACATGCTCTCTCCTAGCAATCGACCAAAAGTCATCTTCATCTTCTGCCTGGGCCTCCTGTTTATTTGGTCCTCTGCATTCTTGAATCTTCCCAGGCTTGATGGATGAAGTGCAGACCCTCCTGAAACTGCATCTGTGTGTGTGACAGGTCACTTGTCAATCAGGCATCCAGCCCCTCCCATCTTCAGGCCACTGAGCTAGCTGCTACAATGCTGTGTTACTTCTGTGAGATAATCCCAGTTTAATATCTGAAACTACTCTTAGATGAGATGTACTGTGTTTCCTTCTGTGACGCTGTGCTGTGGTCCTGCATTAGATTGTGGCATCATCTTACATAAGTAATCAAAGTATATTTAACATTACTTAACATTACAGTTCTTTTAGAATAATAGATTAGATTATACTTTATTTGTCTCTAAGGGGAAATGATCATTTTACATAAGCTCAAGTAAATAATATATATATAAAAATAAAAACAATTAATGCACCCTCATTCCCCCTTCTTTGCCTATTTAAATATTTGTCTCCCGATTATCTGTCTGTGCCATCTCCTGACTCCATTCCCTCTCTTTAAACTGCTGTCCTCTGATGTCTGCATTACAGCCTCCTCCAGGCTAATTTATGTTTTACTTTTAAAGATCGTTGGAGTTTAGGAGATGAGTGTATTTCTCTGTGTTGTGTCATTTTATGTATTTATCATGTATTGTGCACTAAATTATCATTTACTGTTTTGAAGAACCAATAACAAAAATAAGCATTAGACAAAATACTTAACTGTCATCTCAATAGACGTCACTAATGTTAAAGATGAAAAGAATCTTGAGAAACTGCAGGAATAGAAACCTAAGAAATTTGACAAACTAGAGGTGACCCTTCAGTCCATCAGGCCCGTGTGTTTAGCTAATAGCTAAGCTGTCCCAACATCTCCTCCTGATTTTTCTTAGAGGTTGTGGAGGTTTGGCTGATTGCCTCATTGGCAGTCTTGGTCTCTTAATTAAGCACTGTGCCCACCGATATTTAATATGGAAGACTGAGCAGTACTGGGGGGAGGTTGGAGGATAAGGAGACTGAACTTCAAGGTGGGATCGGCAGTGCAAACAAGCTCAGAGGTGGTGGGGAGGCAGGGCTGTCAGAGCACAGCAAGGGAGCCAAGACACAGGCACTCCAAGGGGTCTCCCTGGTGAAACTTAGAACAAGAGTGGGGACTTGGATTGTCCCACCCGAGATCCTGGTAGCACGATACAGCATATCTGATGACAGGGGGCCAGCGAGGTGTGTCTCAGCTGAAGTTGGTTAGTGCAGGTGGGATGAGAGACAGTTGATGGCAGCTGAGAGAGGTGAGCTTATCTTGTCGAGAAGACTAACCTGATGCCTTGAATCATTTCAAAAAGGGATTTTAAAATATTGATTGACTGTTTTTAACCTCCACGATTACACTGCCTTTTTATGGACTATTTATTGACTTCTTTCTTACCTACTGCATTGCACTCGTCATGCCTGTGCGTTTTGGGGTTCATCTTCCGGGCTCACCTGAGGTAAGCGCTACCACTCTGGGACACCATGGGGCACAATTGCTAACACTTGTATCTCATCACCGACCGCTCAGAGAGGATGCCCACACTGAGGGCATCTGGCCATGCCCCTTCGAGTCCTTGAACTGTAAAAACGAGACACTCCCAAGAGGTCGCGTCTCCTTCTGGAGATAAGTGCACTGCCTTATGGTGCTCTGATCCTGTGAAAAGATGCCTCTCCAGAGCCCTATGGCTGTGAAGCCAATGGCTAAAACTTTAGCATTTGTTAACCTTGTGCTATCATGTGCTCATCTTTTTTCTCCAAATCATAATACCCCTGTTAGGAAGGGATTGAGTAGATGTGCCCATTCCTCTTGGGGCCTGCGGTGTCGGGCAGAAGTACACTCAAAAACTAGCAGGAATGACTCAACGTCATCCCGCGGGCGCATTTGCACTTAAGTTGGGCTCGTCCTTGTCCTCATCCAAGGCGTTTGGCTACTGCTGCCTTAAGTTGTGCTTTGACTTCTGCCAGGTCTGCCTGTGGTGAATTTCTAACTGGTTTACCTGGTATGCCAGTTGTTGGACTGATTACAACCAGTTGACCGATTTCAGCCATCGTAAGACACAAACTCCTTCTGACTGCGCCACTTGTCGTTGGATTAGGGTAGGACAGGACTCAAAATAAATATTGGGGTGCCAACCGTGTCAACCTGTTTACTTAAAATAAAAAGAAATGAAAGCAGGCTTACCTCAGATGAGACCAGAAGCTGACCCAAAGGCACACATGCGTGACACACTTTATTATTTTGCTTTTGCTGTTTGACTTTCAAAACCAGTTGTTGTCTTTCACTTGCCACTGTGCCAATCTGGGTTACGATCTACTAGGGGGTCATGTGGACCGTTTGAAGTCGGGTGAGAGCCCCGGATGTTGAGCCTTGACACAACTAACAAGAAAAGAACAATGTGCATCTCAGCTTGTTCATACTCCTTTAAGTTGATTAAAAAAAAAACGAAAACTAGTAAGGCACAATCTTCATCTGTTCTTACAAACTCTGATGGAGTAAAATGAGAAGGAAACATGGCAAGGGTGGCACGGTGGCACAGTGGGTAGTGCTGCTGTCTCACAGTTGGGAGACCTGGGGACCCGGGTTCGCTTCCCAGGCCCTCCCTGTGTGGAGTTTGCATGTTCTCCCCGTGTCTGCGTGGGTTTCCTCCCACAGTCCAAAAACATGCTGGTTAGGTGGATTGGCAATTCTAAATTGACCCTAGTGCGTGCTTGGTGTGTTTGTGTGTGTCCTGCGGTGGGTTGGCACCCTGCCCGGGATTGGTTCCTGCCTTGTGCCATGTGTTGGCTGGGATTGGCTCCAGCAGTCCCCCGTGATCCTGTGTTCGGATTCAGCGGGTTGGAAAATGGATGGATGGAAACATGGCAAGTGATTGTTTGTCACTGCAAACCTGATAGCATTTCTTAACTCAGGCCTAAAAGATGTGTTACTTTATATTACTAATGTTATGAAATGATTTGTTTTCCTCAGATTTCATAACATTAAATCACAAGGAGCAAGACTTGGAAGAGTTAAGAAATGCAAATGAGAAACTTGATGAAGAGTCCAAAGAGTTCAGTAATGTGAAGGACTTCTACTGTGATGTTACAAACACAACTCACGGTGAGTGCTCTGCTTCAGGGTTAGTAGACTGTGGGCTCCTTGCTCATCTAATCCTTCATTTTTCATTTGCTCTTTTCTTTTCTTTTCCACAGAAAACACTTGCCCTGTATGTAAACCGGGCTGGGTCCCCTTCAGGTCCAAGTGTTACTTCTTCTCAAGTTATGCACTGACCTGGAACAAGAGCCGTGATAAATGCATAAGAAGGGGTGGACGACTAGTGAATATCGAAAGTTTAGAGGAGCAGGTATGTCATTTATGCAGGTGGATTTAAGATGACTGTCATGAAAAACTGTATACTGTAAGTTAAACTGTCAGGACAAGCTCAGTTTTTTAAAGATAAAAAAGACTTGCAAAGTGCATCAGAAGAAAAATCCCAGAAGACTGAAGCTGAAGTTGAGTCATCTCAGTATGTTATTAAAGCAGGAATGTCTTTCTTTAGCAGATTCCTCCAATGGATCTGGAGAGTCAGTCAAAGCATTTCAAAGGCTCAAGGCGACTGCCATATTAAGTAAAGTCTGAGAGACCCTTTGTTTTGTGACCACTATGTGAGAAAGTAAAGATTCTGTCAGAGTGCACTTTCCATCTTTCTTCATTCACTACAACTGACGCCATCAGACATGCTGTGAATCCTAGTTTGCTGTTTCTTCTTTTTTCGATACAGGAGCTCTTAGAGTTGCCATTTCTACCATACGTTTACATGCATTTCTGGTTTTTGATTGAATATCTGGGAGATTCGTAATAGACAAAGAGTCTCTGGTGATGTGCTAGTCGATTTAGTATATGATGCAATTTAAGATTTGCTCATCATTATTTCATGAAAATCACCAGGTGGCCATTGCATCACTCCAAATAAAACACAGAATGCTACTGAACTGCCCTTCTGAGGTGGTAGGCCCCTGTTAAGACCCAAATCAGTCTAAACGTCTAGCAAATTCTATCATTGGTTGATATCCATTGGGGGGGCTGGGGTTTTTGTGAAGTTTCCCCCTGGGATGTCGTATTTAGTATTCAGTATCTCTGTTAGCACACTGACACATTAGTTGTGTTGGACATCACTGCCATTTGCTCAAGTGACACAAGAAGTGACACAATAGCTCTGTTTATTATAAAAGCAGGTGACACACTGAGAGTTTTGTCTGTTCATTGCATTTATTAAGGGAGACTCAGGACAGTATATATTAAAGCAAAAAAGGACGTAAAATCTGTTTTATTTTAAACTTTTGAATGATTGTGATTAAGAGAAGACAGTTCAATATAATGCAGACACAGGCAAATTCAACTGTACATCAACTTCTTCATTTCATGTTTTCTTATCAGAAATTTTTATCAAATCTATATGAGGTCATCGAAAGTGAAGTGATGTTTTATTGGATTGGCGGATATGACATCAGTAAAGAGAAAACAAATACCAGGATGGACGTTGGATGTGTAAACACCCAGAGGTAAGAAGACTCCTTTCAGTCTGAGACGTCTCACTTTGACTGAATGAGCTACAAAACCGTATTAGGCAGGAGCAGAAGGGGGTTACCTACAGAAGACACTTTACTGTTATTAGAGGAGACAAACAAACTGTTTACTATCTTATTTAACCCTTTAACCGCCAACTCCCTAAATATTCCCCAAGCCAGGCGAAATCTGAACAATTTTTGTTTTTTTACTTTTTTACATTTTTTTTACATTTTTTACATTTATTCAAGCAGTATTGACCACTAAATGTTGTGCAAGTTGCCAGTGTATACACGAAATCTATAAATGTAACCTGAATTCTCAGCTAAGCAAAACATCTTGATACCAAACCGTGCCCTTTTCAATGGTAGATACTGTCGAAACTGTAAGCGGCCCTTCCACGACAATAAACTTTCATCAACTGCAACTGACGGTCCTGGCATGTAGGGCAACTGAAATGCTTCAAATAAATGATCAATCAAAGGACGTAGCTTGAACAAGTGGTCGCGGTTTGGATCTTTCTTATCTGGCTCGTTTCTGTTGTCATTCAAATGAAAGAATTTCAGCAGCAAAGAGAATCGGTTACGTGTCATGACAGCTGCAAAAATAGGTGTTGCATACATAGGATCTGTAGACCAGTACATCTCAATATCTGGTTTTCTGATTATTCCCATCAACATCAAAATCCCAATGAATTTTTTCATTTCGTTTTCATCAGTGTCAAACCAAGCACGAACACGGGAATGTGGAGGTAAATTGGGATTTTTCTCAATAAACTGTGCTGCATACAGATTTGTCTGATGAACAAAATGTCTGATCAAATCAGGTGACACAAACAGCTCATAAAACTGCTCAGCAGTGTAATTGTTTACATCAACAATAAAGCCACACGTTCCCTGAAACGAATGCAGAAAAGGTAGTTCACCACGGGCAGCAGCCCAGCTGAGATGCTGGGGATACACCCACTCAGCGCCGTCATCCGATGCGTCTTCATTCACAATATCATGCAGCGCACATTGCTGCTCATCACTGTCACTAAAATCTTCTTCAGAACTGCTACAATCATGATCAGAACTGTCCAAAATCGCCTGCAAAGCCTCACTTGAAGTCAGTTTACGTTTCGCCATATTCACAGCTGTTACATGCGAATCACGTCACATGACCGGCCAAAACAACCACAGACTTGTCGAAATACAACGTAGTAATAATACCCACGCCAAACCGTCAGTTATACTACTTGCCAGGCATTCATATAACCACAGGCAAATGTGCCGGATAATTCCGGCAGTATGGCGTTAGCATTAAAACAGCGGTGCCGGATATATCCGGCAGAGGGCGGTGAAGGGGTTAATAACATTAAACAGATGAACAGACATCAAAATAATTTGTGTGTTTCTGACATTATTGAATCACAAAGCAGTTTTTGTATAAGTATCACATAAATATGGCCGGTGACTGCTGACTTCACATTTAACGACTCCTTTCCCTAAATCCTGCCACTAATGCTGGCCTTGCACATGTAGTCATGAATGTTGTTTCATAGAGCTCTGAAGACAATAATGAAATAAGTTACAAATGACAAACACTTTACAGTGCAGTAAACTAAACTACAAGTAAATAAGTGAGAATGTCATTTCTGAACTTAAACACACGGCTGAGGTGCCACGAGGTCACAGGGTGCCACAGGGACAGTGATGAGCTGAAGAGGCTGAGGTAGGAGTGTGAATGGACACAAAGTGGATAACTGCAGGTGGAATAGCAGACATATAATAGGCAGATTATGGGATGTTGTTTGTTATAAAGAGTCCACTCATCCATTCAACTGTATTCCTGTCTGCAGTGTCCAACAGAGGGAGCTGGACACTATCCAGACTAGAAAGAGCCCAAAATTTTCCCAAAAGCCAGTCTGGCACACAGCAGCCAAACTGTGAAATGTGTTGGACCCACCATATGTTTGGGAAGAGCTTCATCATGCTGCCCCAAATTCATCTTCATTTCCTATTAATGGTGTAAGTACAATATGATGACATGATTAGTTCAGCTTTCGAGCCGTAGAGTTTAATGAGCTCTAAAATGAGATCATCAGCATAGTTAAGGGTCACAAGAGACACAGCAGCACTGATGGCCACACAGAGAAGAGCAGTTGCCACCCTGTAATAAAGGCTAGCGAGGCCATGACACTTCAGTCTTGAATAGAAAAGGCCAAGTCTTCAGAATCATCAGAGGCCTGATAAAGTGAACTAGTGAGTCATGTTTCTGAGGACGGCTACTGGAAATGATCAGAAGTGTATTCAGCCAGAAAGCAGGAAGCAATGGCAGCATTTCTAGATGTCACCCTGAAAGTCAAGGCAATCAACACGGAAAAAACAGTGAAGGTACACAAATCACAATGAAGGCTTTGACATATTCATTCATTTTACAAATATTGAGTGTTTTTTAAACTACGTATTACTAATTGTATGTAGTGGAATGTCTATGAAACCATAAAACGTGTGTCAGCAAATGTTCTGAGACCTTTGTGCTAATATACGGTACCTTATATATATTTTTAAAATTAGAGTTGTTTCATTTGCATCAGCTGAGATACAATCTTCCACACTGATGATCCTGACTCAGAATAGGGTGAGTGTTGGGGTGTCATCATCTGTGTATGGTTTCAGTTATAAATGTTCTTAATCATTTTGTGTAATTCGCCCACCATGGTTAAGTCAGGCCCCAGACTGTTCCTGTACATTGTGTATTGAATTTCAGTTTATTAGCCACACTACTGACTGACAGTCCTCTTTACTGCACAGCCTTGTGGCCTTTCATCTGTTTTATGTCTAAACTCAGGTGATGTATGTGAGGCTACAAGGTCAGTCAGATCAGGAAAAGGCCTAATAACGTCTCTTTTGTTTCAGAGGTCTAGTGATACAGCAGAGAGAGAACATCGTGACGAGAGCTCCCTGTGCTGTTCCTTTTAGCTGGATCTGTGAGTCCCCTGCATTTCTACTTCGTACTTAAACTGCTATCAAGAGTTCCTGCCACCTGTCAGAGTTGCTGTCTTCAGGAATCGTAAGGATCACTTCATCAGTAAATCACAGAGCTGCTAGTCTGAGGAGAGTCCAGAAGGTCACCTCACTTTGCTATGCAGGTGACAGAGGTAGTGAGTGACAATATACTCGACATACAGGACTGTCAGGAAATGAAGCTGCCATCTTATTGTAATCTCAGTGATGATCTGTGGATTCTTCCCATTTCTGACTGAATAGACCCCGGACCCTGAACTGCACATGGTGGTTATAGATAGCAGATGAAACGATAAAGCTTCATTTACATATGAGAAGAAAATGCACAGTTCCTGATTAAAAAAAAAAAAGAAAACAATTTTATATTTGTTTAATAAGCAACACATGCAAGTTCTTTCAGCATTTAGGGAAATGAGGATTCATTACCAACCTGTGTTTTGTTTTAAGTGATGTGAAAAATTATTTACCCCCTTCCTAGTATTTTCTGTTTTTGCATATTTTACACAACTCATGGCCTTCGACCTTCACAAAAATACAATATTAGAAAAAGGAAACCCAAGGTATAAAGTTCTTATTATTGAATGCTGTGTTACTTTATAGTAGACCTAGTTGGACCTGCGCCATCCACAAAGTTCTTGTCTGTCGTTATTACAAGATACGTGAAGATGATCCAGGTCACTCTGTGCAATTGTGAGATGAGCACCAAAGCTGGTCTTGGATAGTAAAGTTTGTCTTTCTGCTTTCCCATGAGTCCTGCTTTAACTCTTCACCATTCATAACAGAGTCAGGAACTCTGACCTGAGGAGGGTAGACAGCCCTGAAGGTCTTTGGATGTTTTTTTCTGGAATCCTCTATGACTTCTTGTCTCAGACATTCCTGCACCCTTTTGGTAGGCCATGTTACTTTTTTTCTGAATGTTTTTGCTTTTTGAGATAATAGCTGTCGTTGTGGTGTAGTGGAGTCACAGAGCCTTAGCAATGGCTAACGCTTTCCTGATTTTATTTTCATTTTCCTTCATCTCTTCTGAGATTTCCTTCGATCAAGACTCCATCTTGTTCTAGAAACCTTAGGGTGAGAACTTCATCGTCATGATAAGTGACAACATATGCTGAGGTTTAGATTCAATAAGGCTGGCTCTGTCTTGTTAACAGTTACCTTTGGTGAGATGTTTTCGTGAGTCACTAATCAGACAATTCTCTTGCACATGGCAATACAGCTGTTGGATTACTTATTACTTCAATATCTTAGGCAGCATCTTATAAATGGTGTTATATGTTTACTCTGATTCCTGTCATCTAATATAATATTTTGTCTATAGATAGATAGATAGATAGATAGATAGATAGATAGATAGATAGATAGATAGATAGATACTGCGGAACGAGCCCTGGGCACAGACAGGCAGACATGTTATTTTTGCACCACCACACGTTTATTTACACAACTACTATTTACACTGTCCTTAAGTGCACCACAAACCCCAATCTTCCCCAAAGTCCAGGCCAACTACTCTGCCTCTTCGGATCGCCTCCTTCTCTCTTTCTCCGACCTTGTTTTGCTTCCACCCGACTCCAGCCTTGAATGAAGGGAGGCGGCCCCTTTTATCCATACCCGGATGTGCTCCAGGTGTGCACTGGCAATCTTCCACCCGACACACCCCAGTGTGGCTGAAGTGCCGGCTGTCCTCCCGGAAGCACTCCAGGTGTTCCCTCTCTTCTTCCCCCCAGCACTTCCTGGTGTGGTGGAAATACTGGGGTCCAGGGTCCTTCAGGCAGGGGGACGCCCTGTACCCGTGGACCCCAATACAACCAGGGTGGTCGCCCCCTCGTGGTCTGGAGGAGGCATGAGCCCTCCTCCTGTCTCCCCGGGCGTCCTGGTCGGGTCGGAATTCCAGCCGGGTGCCACAATAGATAGATAGATAGATAGATACTTTATTAATCCCAAGGGGAAATTCACATACTCCAGCAGCAGCATTAACTTTTTATAATGTTAAAGTTAATGAATGAAGCCATTCGTTATGACAAATATACAAAAAAGAACATCTGGAAGGGAGCAAAAACTTGAACATCACTGTGTATTTATCTGAATTAGAGCTGCCATTGTGAAGAGTATTTACCACCATGTGACATGACGTCTGTTCTGTATTATTAATGTCCGAGTCTTAACCCAAGTTTTATCACTTATGGACTCTCTTAAACCAACTACTGATGATTTGACTTCTTAACACTTGAATTATCAAAGCCTACGATAAACTCATAATCCCGCCCCATCTTAAATCTGTTCGCACCTCTCCGTCAGCGTCTTTTTGTCTTGTAAATGTGTCGATCAGCACAAGCAGCAAGCAGCCTGCTATCCCATCATCCCACCAACGCAGAAAGGGCAAAAAGTTCTCCCTGTTCACGTCTTGTTTATCTGCGTGTGAGTTGCCTTGAGTTGTAGAGGGTGAATAATATATTGTTTTTTGGAATAGATGCATGTCATGTGTGTTCCGTGTCTACATCAATCTATGTAAACACATTGTTAAAACAGAAACTTTTTTCATGTTTTAGTCTTAATTGACAAAATCTAGACATGAAGTGTATGATGTGTGAAGGGCGAAGTCCAAATATCAAATAAACACTTTCAAAAAATATACAAGCATAGCAAAACAAGTGTTCTTTTATTCAAGAATATAACTGCATAAAAGTAACTCGTGTTAGGGTATGACATTGACACAACATTACTACGACTGCTTTGGTGGTGCAGCAGTAAGAACTGCTGACTCATAATGAAAATGATCCCAGACACCTCTGTTTTGAGTAGTGAGCTGCTGTTATTCTTACTATTATAGAATCAAAACATACATTTGATTTGAGTCTGAAACAGCCTGTGTAAATTTATGGTAATTGTAAAAGTTAGCTTTTTGTTTTTAATATTGTTTTATTCTCTCAGTCACATTCACATTCTCCCCGTTACGACACTGTTTGTTTTCAAATAAAGACATGCTATAACAGAGGTGAACTCAGATGAGGGTGAGGGTTCTTCATTGGAGACAGAGAATAGAAGCCCTTCCCGTAAGAAACATCCACTCACACATAAGAACAATGCAGCTGCACCAGGCGTAAAGGCGAAAGATGTCACCGTTTGGATGCAGCAACAGGTCGGGTGTCATCCTGCCAGTCAGTCTGCCCCACACGTGTCCTTCAAAGAGAAAAAGCAGGGCTTACAGAGCTTGTCAATGTATTGTGCAAAATCCTGTTTGTAATTATTTTTTCTGATGGTCTTTATATAAAAAACATTTATATGTTACTTATATAAAAGCCAAATCAAAAGTTATTTACCTTGATTCATTTACTTCCTACAGTGTAAAGTCACAAGTAGACTGCAGACCTTCCCATATTTGATCAACACAGGAATGCTGACAAAGATTATGTGCACAGAAGTGACTTTAGCTGCAGGTTTCAAAGCTCCTGTCGCACTCTAAGCAATCATAAATAAGTACTATTTTCCTAATAAAGTACATTTGCAATGGTACTCCTTATTCAGGAAGAGATCCCAGTCGTCCCATGGGAGAAAGACTTTCAGAGACTAAAGTCATAAAGGTTATGAAACCGTTTCTGGACAAAAGCCAAACCGTAACAACAGGAGCTTCCTTCTGCACCTAAATTCACTTCATTACACATAGTAGGCTGCTTGTGCTGATCGACACATTTACAACACAAAAGACGCTGACGGAAAGGTGCGAAGGGATTTAAGGTGGGCCGGGATTGCTAGTTTTTTCATAGACTTTGGTAATTCTAGTGTTATGAGTGACATTTTTCTTCCCACTCTGTCACTTGACTTGATGTTTTTAATTCTATTCATGTTGATGTTTTTTTTTTTTGCTTATGTCTCAGGTGCTGGACTCTGTAATTTTAATACTCATTATATTTTGTTCTTCAGTAGTTTTTATTTTATTATTCAGTATATATTTACACTTTTGCAGATTTATTCTAGGGGCCTGTCTCACAAATGCTGCTGAGTTGCCCTGTTTTGTTGTGTTGATTTGCATTGTATTCTTAACTTGAGATGCTGTGCTCTATGATAACAGTTTGTGCAGAATAAATATGAATTGCTTAATAAAGTCTGTTTGACTTCCTTTACCAGTGCCCTTATTTTTATTCTGACTTTGAAAGAATGAACTTCTCTGTGCAGGGAGAGATGTCACGCTTTACATATTTTAATTGCTGCATTAACTTTTGCTCGCTGCCATTTTTGAAATTTGTGACCTTTCTGTCCACTCATTTAGTTTGATGATCCAAGCCACCCTCCCTGTTCATTTCATGTTGCCTCTCGCACTGCCAAGCTTTACTTTCTCTCATTCCTCTCTTCGATGAAGTGATGTAGTGTTTCAGGTATATTTTCAGTGACTTCAATACCTTGGAAGTTTTTAAAGTTTAAAGAATATATTATTAAATTTGGCTTTATGGACACTGATCAACAGAAAAAGACTCCTGTCAAAGTGAAAACAGGTTTCTGCAAGGTGATTTGAATTCATGACAAATATAAATCGCAGAGTGATCAGTGGTGACATCAGTTTTCATGCCCTTCAAGTCAGCATTTAGTAGCTGCACCCTTGGCCACCATGACACCCTTGAGACAGAGTGCTCAGGTCTTTCTGTCTCTATCAGTTTTGAACATTTCCTCTCCATTATTTTTTCACAAAACTGCTCAGGCTTTATCAGGAGTCATGGAGATTGTGAGTGAACACTCTTTTTCAAGTCCAGCCACATGCTGTCAAGTGACCTGAGATCTGGACTCTGACATGGCCACTCCTGGGCACATTGCTGTTCTGAAGCCATTGCTGTGAAGTTTTGGCTCATTGCTTGGAGTAGATGTCTTTCTGCAAAAACAACCATGTTCTCAGATGTCACAGGTTTATTGCACATTGAATCGGGTTTTCCTGCAGGACTTCTCTGTATTTTGCTGCTTTCATTTTCCCATCTGAATCCAGCAGGGGGCACTAGCTCCATGGTTTGAATAAGTTCTTTTGTAATTGTGGCATGTTACATAACCCTATAGATATAATGTTAAAAGGCGATACCCCTCCCTTAGTGATACGGCAGTAAGAAATCACATAGGAGAAATAACTTGGCATTCTTTAATGACAGTTTACACGGCATAACAGAAGAGGAAGCCATGTCAAGACCGTCATCGAAGTGGGTGCCAGATGTATACAGTCTGTCATTTTCGTCGCTGCGGTGGAAGGATTTCCAGAATCTGATGACATTATCTGCCATCCATCCGTCAGCTTCAAAGGTGTACTGGGCAATGTTCCAAGGTTTTATACTCTTTCTCCATGTGCAGGCCCCCACTTAGGTAAATCATGCCATTCCAAACAAGGAAAAGAAGATCTAATGTCCTTCTAACTCTGACACACAGAAATAGTACATTTCCCATTTCGCTGTTTGTCCTTAACTTGTCTTGTCTTAAAAAGCTTGCCTAGCAGTTCTTATATGGTGAACTACTATGTGCTAAATCTGGCTTTGTGTTAGCTGTACAGAAAGGAACAGTAGATTTAAAATATTTGCACAGAGCACAGTGACATACTAAACTTATATTCTGATTACATATACCACCCATTGTCACTGTGTCTGTGACAAGAAACCATCTTTGAAGGTCTTAGCAAAAGGTACTCGATCCTCCTTCACAGTGTAGACAGCTCTTCAAGAACGTTTGTGGAAATGAGGGGTGTAGTGCCAATATAGCTCCTGTTTCTTTCATCTAATATACAAGTGTAAATAAATATTAAATAATGATAAGTTACAATACAATTGGATGAACAATTGCACTATATTTTATCCTCCCCAACTTCACTATGGGATGTTCTATTCCCTTTCAGTTTACAATTTAACATTATTTGTGGAAAATTAAATTAAATCATGGGCTGCATCAGGAGTGGGGAGGAGGAGGAGTATAGGGACCTAATCAATGACTTTGTTAAATGGTGCAACTCAAACCACCTACACCTGAACATCAGCAAAACCAAGGAGCTGGTGGTGGATTTTAGGAGGCCCAGACTCCTCATGGACCCCGTGATCATCAGATATGACTGTGTGCAGATGGTGCAGACCTATAAATATCTGGGAGTGCAGCTGGATGATAAATTAGACTGGACTGCCAATACTGATGCTCTGTGCAAGAAAGGACAGAGCCGGTTATACTTCCTTAGAAGGCTGGCATCCTTCAACATCTGCAATAAGATGCCGCAGATGTTCTATCAGACGGTTATGGCGAGCGCCCTCTTCTATATGGTGGTGTGCTGGGGAGGCAGCATTAAGAAGAAAGATGCCTCACGCTTGGACAAACTGGTGAGGAAGGCAGACTCTATTGTTGGCATGGAGCTGGACAGTTTAACATCTGTGGCAGAGCGACGGGCGCTCAGCAGACTCCTATCAATTATGGAAAATCCACTGCATGCACTAAACGGTATCATCTCTAGACAGAAGAGCAGCTTCAGCGACAGACTGCTGTCACTGTCCTGCTCCACTGACAGACTGAGGAGATCGTTCCTCCCCCAAACTATGCGACTCTTCAATTCAACCTGGGGGGGTAAACGTTAACATTATACAAAGTTATTGTCTGTTTTTACCTGCATTATTATCATTCTTTAATTTAATATTGTTTATTGTATCAGTATGCTGCTGCTGTGAATTTCCCCTTGGGATTAATGAAGTATCTATCTATCTATCTATCTATCTATCTATCTATCTATCTATCTATCTATCTATCTATATTATGCATATCTTCATACCCTCGAGCCCCTCTTATAACACTTTAAGTATATTCCTAAACTTACTATATACATGGCTTGTCCATCCCAGTGGTTTGTAGATAAAGTCTTTTGCTTGGTGGCTTTGCAGATCCCTCTGAACAAACGTGTGGCTGGTAAAGGAACTAAATAGTCTTTGCCATTACTGGAACATAAATTGAACAGTGTGATTGCACTTAGAGAGCTAATGAGATGCACACGTGGTGACTTTCTATTTAGCAGAGGAACACTTCACTTCAGTCCTGCACTGGATACAGCAGTCCTTCATGAGAGTCCTTGCATTCAACAGCTGTCATCTCATCTCTTTACTTCAGTGGCATTTCACAGTCTGTTTGTGTTAAAGTCCATAAAAACTTGTTTGCACAACCATATCATGGCATCAGATTTACTTACAGTAGCTGGACTTACAATCTTTGTTTGATTCTGCACTTCTTCCACTCTGGATAAGTGAGTTGTTTCTTCACCAGCTATTATCAGGTATGTGCAGCAGACCAACAGTCATTAGTACAGTACAGTCACTTTAAATCTTCATTCGTAGAACACCACCTCTTCTTCATTGATAAAGATCTACCAATGAGTTGGAAAGGTTTGAACAACCACTAAATTGAGTGGCCAAAGTAAAATACTTACTATGCTAAATAAAGAAGGGTAAAGGGTAGAAAAAATTACATAACATAAATCAATGCTTTATCAAACACGTGTATAATACAATACAGAGCACTATTAATGGAAATCCTAGACTCTCAGTTCTTAGTCTCATATCATAAATAACAGTTAGAGATAAATTAATATGGCAAGTTATTACATTTAAACCAGGCTAGTGACAATGTTTCTTCAGTAGGATAATACACTAAATAAAATAAACACATTGCATCAGTTATCCATCACAGGTGCCTTAAATTATAACAAGATGTTACATATTTGAACTTAGGGGTGTATTCCTTTTTGTCTTAAACAAAAAATCTTATAACAGCTATACCTTATAACAAACTGTAGCTTATGTTAACAACAGACAAATCTCTTAGATGTCTTTAAGATATTACAACAGCACACTTTATACAGACTAATGGTAAACTTTTGAATTATTCCCATATAACATAAATTTCCTGAGGTATAACTGACTTACCAATTTATTCAGCTCTGTGCATTATCACTGAGCACTAACCTTAATACACTGATGTAACAACAAATCTTCATAAAATGAATCACTAACAGATACAAATGAATATATCATTATTACAGAAGTGTTAATAATAATAATCATTTGCCATACATCAGAATATCTAAACCCTCTTTACTGTGTTGTATATGAAGACTAGAGAAAGAAATTATGCAGTTTAATATAGCAACATTTAGCCTGTTTGCTCTTTACAATTATTTTCATCATTTAAAGATTTTATTTTACAGGATGTTATACCCTTACACTTGCACAACTTTTCAGCATGAAAGGAAACAATTCCAGTAATTGCTGTTCATTAATCTATGATTGATAAGCAAACATTCACCACCCGTTGGTCAGATTACATCTAATTTCTCTGCCCAAACTTGCTGTTAAATTGTTTCTTGCAGCTTTTATAGGAATATGCCGCATGTTTCATCCATTGGTCACAGGGTTTGCTGAATCGGAGAAAAAGAACATCTATAGTTTTGAAGTTATATATTATTATACTTATAATACGTTATTGAAATTCAGATCTTTTAATTCTTAACTGACTTTCTGCCTGGCATCTCCCTTTTCTAAAATTCAGCAGAGTCAGTAGGTCATCTTTATTTAACACTGTTTCTGTTTCTAGGCTTCATCAATGACATTCCAGGTTCACTGACTAGTGTAGGATGGATTACCAATACCAATTAATATTATTCTTAGTATCATTTCTAATTTTACTCGCTCTAGCATTTTTTAGATATTTACATGTATTACTGTGTATAAAATTTGGATTTGATCCCCTATTACAAAGTTACCATGTCAGGCATCCCCCATCTTTAGGATCTTCTTCACATTATTGATTAGTCAGCTGACAGTCAAAGAGAAGACTTTTAACAGACACAGACTTACAAATAATGACATACGAGAGCATCTGCCACCACAGACTCTGAATAAGAGTAATTAATCTTCTTTTATTTTTCTTTATTAGATTTGATCCCACTTCATGTCCAAATAGTTTACTTCAGCTAAGGCAGAAGTTCATTAAACAACATTCAGCACACTGGAGAAAGCAACTGTTCACAAACAAACAGCCTCCACTGTCTCTTAACAGAAGCCTCTCATCTTTGCAGTCATTTCTACACACTTAGCAACTGCTTCATTCTTTCAAATATCATCACATATTCTCATACTCACAATCTCTTTTACAATTGTATTTCATTCACAGAGATCTCTATCACACGTGCTATACACTCACTCGAGGTTGTGCCCTTTATTTTTATAAGTTTTCATCGTTCAACATACTTAAACGAGTCTTTCCCTTCATGCTTATTTACTTATCACGACCAAACAACTTACTTCTTTCCCTTCATGCTTATCATGACAATCAAACAACTACTCAGGACACAAGCTGGTATTCCTTTCATCTAATGAGGAGCACATCTAGCTCAGTTGCATACAGCGCTGGTCTCCAGATCATGGAAACTCCGTGGCGTACCAATTCAGCGACAACAAGGTGAATCCACCCATCGAGAAATCGCGTGGCACAATTCTACAACAAGAAAGCATTCCCCGAAAAAGCTACGCAGTCACTGAGAATGTACTGACTCAACAAGGAAAACATATAAGCTTGAACCTTTACTTCCCATCGTAGGGTAAGTGTGCTAACCACTGAGCCACCACATTCTTTACCGTAATAGTTCCTAAAACACACAACCTCCATTCATGGACATTCTCCTTCTTGCAAGAACTTTGTCTCCCTTCTCTTTTATTATTATAAAAAGAGCATTTTTCTTTTAAACTTGATCAGGGTTTGAAAGCAAAGATGTTTTACACGTTTATGACTAGTTTTAAACAAAAAACAAAAAATGGAGACATTTATTTACTTTAACCCAATTATTTATATCTAATCATATTTCTTTGTCATGTGAGAAGCTGTCTCATTTTAAATCCACACTTATCCAATTAATACCTTTCTAAAATATGGCCAATACTTACAGGAAGGTAACAGAGACATGCTTCTTTCTGAATGCAAAGTTAAAAACCAAATGTATTTGTTCTTTTTCCAGTTAAAGTTAGAGTTCTTTATATTTTAGTGCTATTTGTGTATGCAGTCTGCAGTTTCATTTTTAACACTAGCTTATAACACATGTTTTTACAGCGCATCACTTTTTCCACATTTTGTTATGTTACAGCCTTATTCCAAAATGGATTAAATTCATTTTTTTCCTCAGAATTCTACACACAACACCTCATAATGACAACGTGAAAAAAGTTTACTTGAGATTTTTGAAAATTTATTAAAAATAAAAAAATTGAGAAAGCACATGTACAGTGATCCCTCGCTATATCGCGCTTCGACTTTCGCAGCTTCACTCTATCGCAGATTTTATATATAAGCATATTTAAATATATATTGTGGATATTTTTCTGGTTTGCGGATTTCTGCGGACAATGGGTCTTTTAATTTTTGGTACACGATTCCTCAGTTGGTTTGCCCAGTTGATTTCATACAAGGGACGCTATTGGCAGATGGCTGAGCAGCTTCCCAATCAGAGCGCGTATTATGTATTAAATAAAACTCCTCAAATATATTGTGAGCACGGGGGCTATTCGCACCCCTAGAGGACACGGCCACTCCTCAAAAAACGCTGAAAGATTACCTTCACAGTGCTCCCTTCTTTGCTGGGCTTACATGTGGCTGCTTTGTCAAGCGATATGCTTCCCGCATGGTGCTTCGCACACTTAAAAGATCAAACAGCACGTATTGAATTTTGATTGTTTGCTTTCCTCTCTCTCTCTCTTGCTCTGACATTCTCTGCTCCTGACAGAGGGGGTGTGAGCAGAGGGACTGTTCGCACACTGGCCTAGAGGATACGGACGCTCCTCTAAAAAATGCTGAAAAATGCTTGCTCCCTTCCTTGCAGTTACTTTGTCCGGTGGTGCTTTGCATACTTAAAAGCCAAACAGCCCTATTGATTTTTGACTGTTTGCTTTTTTCTCTCTCTCTCTCTGACATTCTCTGCTCCTGACGCGCACTCCTTTGAAGAGGAAGATATGTTTGCATTCTTTTAATTGTGAGACGGAACTGTCATCTCTGTCTTGTCATGGAGCACAGTTTAAACTTTTGAAAAAGAGACAAATGTTAGTTTGCAGTGTTTGAATAACGTTCCTGTCTCTCTACAACCTCCTGTGTTTCTGTGCAAATCTGTGACCCAAGCATGACAATATAAAAATAACCATATAAACATATGGTTTCTACTTCACGGATTTTCACCTTTCGCGGAGGGTTCTGGAACGCAACCCCCGTGATAGAGGAGGGATTACTGTACATAAGTATTCACAGCCTTTGCCGTGAAGCTCGAAATTGAGCTCAGGTGCATCCTGTTTCCCCTGATCATCCTTGAGATGTTTCTGCAGTGTAATTGGAGTCCACCAGTGGTAAAGTCAGTTGACTGGACATGATTTGGAAAGGCACACACCTGTCTATATAAGGTCCCACAGTTGACAGTTCATGTCAGAACACAAACCAAGCATGAAGTCAAAGGAATTGTCTGTAGACCTCAGAGACAGGATTGTCTCAAAGCACAAATCTGGGGAAGGTTACAGAAACATTTCTGCTGCTTTGAAGGTACCAATGAGCACAGTGTCCTCCATCATCCATAAATGGAAGATGTTCGAAACCATCAGGACTCTTCCTAGAGCAGGCCAGCCATCGAAACTGAGCGATCGGGGGAGAAGGGCCTTAGTCAGGGAGGTGACCAAGAACCTGATGGTCACTTTGTCATAGCTCCAGAGGTCCTCTGTGGAGAGAGGAGAACCTTCCAGAAGGACAACCATCTCTGCAGCAATCCACCAATCAGGCCTGTATGGTAGAGTGGCCAGACAGAAACCACTCCTTAGTAAAAGGCACATGGCAGCCCGCCTGGAGTTTGCCAAAAGGCACCTGAAGGACTCTCAGACCATGAGAAAGAAAATTCTCTGGTCTGATGAGACAAAGATTGAACTCTTTGGTGTGAATGCTAGGCGTCACGTTTGGAGGAAACCTGGCACCATCCCTACAGTGAAGCATGGTGGTGGCAGCATCATGCTGTGGGGATGTTTTTCAGCGGCAGGAACTGGGAGACTAGTCAGGATAAAGGGAAAGATGACTGGAGCAATGTACAGAAACATCCTGGATGAAAACCTGCTCCAGAGCGCTCCTGACCTCAGACTGGGGCGATGGTTCATCTTTCAGCAGGACAACGACCCTAAGCACACAGCCAAGATATCAAAGGAGTGGCTTCAGGACAACTCTGTGAATGTCCTTGAGTGGCCCAGCCAGAGCCCAGACTTGAATCCAAATGAACATCTCTGGAGAGATCTTAAAATGGCTGTGCACCGACGCTTCCCATCCAACCTGATGGAGCTTGAGAGGTGCTGCAAAGAGGAATGGGCGAAACTGGCCAAGGATAGGTGTGCCAAGCTTGTGGCATCATATTCAACAAGACTTGAGGCTGGAATTGCTGCCAAAGGTGCATCGACAAAGTATTGAGCAAAGGCTGTGAATACTTATGTACATGGGATTTCTCAGTTTTAATAAATTTGCAAAAACCTCAAGTAAACTTTTTTCATGTTGTCATTATGGGGTGTTGTGTGCAGAATTCTGAGGAAAAAAATGAATTTCATCCATTTTGGAATAAGGCTGTAACATAACAAAAGGTGGAAAAAGTGATGCGCTCTGAATTCCTTCCGGATGCACTGTATATATATAAGTATATATTTTTTTATATATATATATTTTTAGACATCAGACACTAGAAGCCGCTGATGAACCCTTCTCTTCATTGTCAGTCTGTAGCAGCGAAAAAGTAAAAGCAATAAGAGTTTTAACAGAAGTCATTGAAGTGAATCATGAGTTTGTGTGATGTTAATGAAAATGGCCAGGAGGTGTCCCTAGAGAGGTGAGTGTCAAATGCTCCGAAGGTTCGATTCAATTTCTGACACAATTGCTTCAAACTTTTTGATGGTTCGTGAGGCTTCACTCCGCCCATCACTACACAGACATTCATTCATTCATTCATTCATTCATCCATTCTCTCTCTCTCTCTGTCTCTCTCTGTGTGATGGTTGGAGTGAAGCACATTTGAAACAATTGTGTCGGAAATCAAATCGAAGCTCCGAATCATTTGAAACTCACCTCTCTAGTGACACCTCCTGAAAGCTCAGGAATAAAAACTACTTTATGATACATAATTCATTTTTCTCCCTGTGTGGATCTCCAGCTGCAAATATGCAAACCATATCACAGACCTTCTCTTCCATATATATATATATATAGTGAAACTTGACCCTGACACAGACAGGCAGACATTTTTAAATTACCCCACACACATTTATTGAGGTACTCCATAATATAACAATTCACTCTTAAACCCCAATACCCCACAGTCCAGGCCAACACAATGCCTTCTCTCTCTCTTCTTCCGACCGCCTCCTTCTCTCCTCCAGAGACCTCGTCCTCTCTGTGCTCCCGACTCAAGTCATCCTCTGAAGGGAGGCGGCCCCTTTAAATAAGCACCTAGATGTGCTCCAGGTGTGTCCCCAGCAATCTCCCACCGACACACCCCAGTGTGGCGGAAGTGCCGGCTGTATCCCCGGAAGCATTCCGGGTGTCCCTGTTCCTCTTCCCCCCAGCACTTCCTAGTGTGGCAGAAGTGCTGAGGTCCAGGGTCCTCCAGGTATTGGGGTGCCTCCTGGTGGTGACCACGGGCCCTTACAGGGTCAAGCTTTCCTGCTCTGTACCTGTGGCCCCCAGGGCGGTTGCCTCCTCGAGGTCTGGAGGTGGCACAAGCCCTCCTCCGGTCTTCTCGGGAGTCCCGGCTGGGTACCACTCCCATCCGGGTACCACAATATATATATATAACGCAGACAAGCAGAATGTACTATACAATAGCAGGAGTTAAACAAAATAAGACACTTCACTCATGGATCCCCAGCTCTTTCAATGAATATTTACTTTTACACTGTATCATTATTATCGCTCCTGTTATTAGTATTATTATTATTAACCCTCATCTTTTCTTGAGATTGCATTTAATAGCCCGACGTTTGGAGTTCCACGGCCCTAATGCTGTACTTTAAAAAAACTAATTGAAAACGAGCCTGGTTATTTATCCTTAAATGTTTTCTTTGTTCTGACTTAATTAAAACAGAGTATACGGAAAACAAAGGTAAGCACATTTGAGAAAGATGAAATCCTTAAATCACAGATGTTATTATTCGATCAAGTATTGAGATATTTCATTTATTAATACTTTACAATACTTTTGATTGTGGCTCAACTGACAAAGGTGGTTGCTTTTAGTACAAGCCCGAGTTCGATCCGAATTAAAAGTCACTAAAATTAATAACAATTAAAAAACAATCAGGAGTGAAATCTTTATAACCAATTTGAACTAAATCATTTTGAGAGATACTGTGGAAGGATCACATAAGAGATCTGTTCAGAAATCATCCCCACTTAGAATCGCCATCAAAATGCGATGACTAATTGTGGAAGGCAGCTCACGTATTTACATTAATTCATCTTCTATTCATTGCCATTTGACGCCCATTAATCCGCGTCATTGAATAAGGTGATAGCAAACCACTGTGGCAGATCAAGTTGAATTTGCTCTGCTGCACAAACTTTCAAAGGTGTCAATCCGGAGCTCATCAGAGAGGCTGAGAGACACGGCGCAGATCAGTCACCGACACACCGCAGACACACACGGGACACTCCAAGGTGAGCATTAAAGATCCTCTTGAGCACCGAGGCAACTACAAAAAACAGCGGGATAAAAACTGTTTTTAAAAACTTTTAAAATATTCTTTTTACCATTGAGACTGCAATTGACATAAACAAGTGTCCTTATAACTGTTATTGTTAAGATCCATAAGACACAGACAGACAGAGAAGTCACAAGATATAGAAATAAACAGGGAAGACACTGTATAATAGCTATATAAAAACAGCTAAGGGGGTAGATATATAGATAGATAGAAAGGAAAGGAAAGGAAAGGCACTATACTGTATCAGTGGTTCTCAATCTGTGGGGCGGGCCCCCTAGTGGGGCGCGAAGATGTGAAAAAAAGAAAACAAGTATCAAAAATATGAAACATACATCTATTGAAACCAAAACAAATTAACTTAAACTACATTCTGATACTAGAAAAAAATATAGAGTTAGATAAATGTCGATAAAAGTTAAGTAGGTATAAAAAAATATGCATCTATGATATATCATTAATTAAAAAAGAAAAGAATGGTATTAGTGGGCTCCTTTCAAAAAAACATTGGGGGGGCGCAATTAAAACTTATGAAAACTCGGGTCGCAGATACTTAAAGGTTGAGAAACGCTGCGCTATATGATAGGCAGACTTGGAAGCTGCTATTTAATTATAAAAATACTGTTATTACTACAGTATATAGATAGACAGGGAGTTCAGTGTGTAAAAGACAGACAGAGAAAGCACTACTAAATGACAAATGGTACAGCCATTTTATTAATCAACAGATACATTAGGAAGGCAAGCAGACAGTGAGAGTACATACAGATGTGAAAAGCACTAGACAGACAGATAGATATGGAAGGCACTGTATAACAGATAGAAAACTGTCAGAAAAAACAGAGTATACAGTAAATAATGTACAGACAGAGAAGCCACTAGATAGGTACATAGATAGACAGACATGAAAGGCATTATATAAGACAGAGAGACAAGAAAGGCACTATATACTAGGCAGAAAGGGAAACCAAAAAGTAATAATACTATTATTACTACATAGACAGATAGACAGGGAATTCACTGTTTAATAGGCAGACAGCGAAGGCACTATATAAGAAAAGAGACAGAGAACACACTAGACAGATAGATCTAAACATTAGCAATATATTAGTTTTATTATATATATATATATATATATATATATATATATATATATATATATATATATATATACAGAATATGTATATTAAAAATGATTCAGTCTGTTTATTATTCAACAGATGCTGCAGGAAAGCAAGGAGGCCATTAGAGTACATATACAGTAGATCTGAAAGGCACTAGACAGACAGATAAATAGGAGGTCAATGTATAATAGATGTGGGATGTTCTTTTTAAAATATTTAAAAACTGAGACTGCAATTAACATGAACAAGTGTCCTCCTTATAACTAATCTTATTTTTAAGTTATGAAAGACATACACTGACAGACAGCACTGAATAATGCACAGAGAAGTTACTAGATAGATAAACTGGGAAGGCACTGTGTAATAGATAGATAGATAGATAGATAGATAGATAGATAGATAGATAGATAGATAGATAGATAGATAGATAGATAGATAGATAGATAGATAGATAGATGTGAAAGGCACTATATGGCAGGTGCTGCAGAATGGCAAGCATGATGTGAGTGTGCAGATAGATGTGAAAGACACTAGATAGACAGATAGAGAAGGCACTGTATAACAGATATTAACAGGAAAGGCACTATATAGGCAGACAGAGAAGGCACTAGACAGATAGATAACAGTATTAGCTATACAGTAGTTTCGTTTTATATATAATGTGTATGTATTTTACATCTATCTATCTATCTATCTATCTATCAAATGGGCATCTTGTTTCATGTTTATAACAAAACAAATCATTTGAGTGACGATTTCAACTGTTATTGTGGTTGTTGATGGCGGGTTTAGTGGTTTAAATTTTTAAATATTAAATTAATCAGGTGGAATGTGTTCTTACTTTGAGTGTTGGGGGCTACACGGTAAATGTTAGTGACTGGGATTGCGCCTCTGTAACTGGAAGAGTGCTTAAGAATGATACAGGCTGGACAACTATGTTTTAGGAAACGTTTTATTATTGCACTGTGCCGTGACTAACACAGCTTTTTCCTGATCGCCTATCCGGACCTTGAACAATGTCTTCACGAGGGAGGGATGCTGCTCATAAAGGCAGATGCTTTTTCGACAGCAGGTCCAGATGTGTTTATTCCGCTGCTTTTTGTTGTTGCCTCAGCACTGAAGAGGATTTTGAATGTCGACCTTGATACATGCACCGCTCACTATGGAGTGTCCCATGTGTGTCTGTGTGTTAGTGTGCCAGTGACTGATCTGCGCCGTGTCTCTCAGCCTCTCCGATGTGCTCCGTACTGATGGGCTGCGCGATACTGAGATTTCGACACTGTCTCGAGCTTTCGAAGCACGGCTTTGAGGCTTGTTTCAAATACGCCCGTGACGTGATTTTGAGGCACGCTAGCGTAATGACGTCACTGATATCGGCTCAGTCAGCAGTCGATTTGGTTGGTCACTCACTTGCCTGTTTAATTGCTTTGGCTCGAAGCGTCAAAGCGCTTGTCCTTGATACAGCGGAAAGGTGGTAGTAGATATTGCTGCAGACCGGAGTAAAATGGGCGTTAATATCATTTTCGACTTCAGCCGATCATACTGTATATTAAATTTGCGCACGTCAGTCACTGATCAGCCAATCGCAAATTTAACGTCGCGGTCAATCACCGTTTTATTCAACAAATCGCCAATCGGTGTTATTTGTCATTCATTGACCACTTTAGCCAATTGCCTTTTGGATACGTGAAAGGAAAGGTGGGTGTAATTTCTAAAGGTGGACGTGTAAGATAATTTCTAAAGGTGGACGGTCAAGATAAAGTGACTAAGAGACGGAGTGTATATTCGTAAAACACCTCTCCGATGATAGTCTACTAGTGTCAATATCTTACACTATAGCACTTTGTCGAGTGCATTATTAAGACTGCAGTGTATTTTTACCACAGTCATTTATGAAGTAGCCTTTCTGAAAAAATAATAATAAAAGTTTGCATATGAGATATTTATCGTTACAGAACAACTTCTGAAGAAAATTTAAATGAACATAACAATACAAATTTGTGTCCGCCTAATTTTAATGGATTGACGTGGACTTAAGTGTGGGCTCTACTTGATTAAGTCAGTCAGATTAAAACAAATGTTTGACTGTTGGTGTTTACTCGAATGTCCAAATGAAATAGCCGCCTACATTTAACGGGTCACCTTAATGACCTTAAAGGCTATGAACGTATTACAATTTTAAACGTTGAATAAACTGTCAGAGTTCCTAATATTCCATTGTAGCCTCTTCTTGCCTGCAGATCACCATCTGTTCTTTGTTTGCTGATGTTAATATTCTTCGGTCTTCATGTCTGTTCTCAATATACCAGCAGCTCCAGTGAGTTTCTTGCCTGTGAATCACCTATTTAAGTTTGTTTTTTAGCTGTATTATGATTACAGATTATTACAAATCACATACTTGACACTCTCACGTTCAGGTATCAGGGAATATAAAACGTTAAGAAAGCTGGCAATAAAATTGTGACTTTAAAGAATCCATTGGCTGTCTCTGTGTTATCAATGTTAAATGTAAGAAACACAGTTATCATAGTGCTAATAGTCCCCTTTCAATTATTATTTTTATAATGAAGTTTACTATGTTAAACGATCTGTGAAGAGCAAATATTATGCCTTTAAAAGAGTAATAATTTCGCAGTTTTTGTGACCGTGCACCTGTTAATCAGGGTATTCAATTATTTGACTTAATTGGACCTTTGTTACTTTTGGATTTTAAATACATTTTTAAGATCATCAAATATGTGTTTATTATAATACATATTACTTACATTTAGAGATTAAAACATGACAGATGTTTGTAGTTCATATCTCATTGAGCCTCCATTTGACTCCATCAGGTCCTACTGGTGTGCTGAACACGTCAGCCTGTCTTTAGGGTCTCTGAGACTGGAGGAGGTCAGGAGTCCAACTGTACAGCAGGCACTGATGGCCATCAGCATCACGACTGGTGACAAGATAGAGATGGCAGATATTTCAGCTGGACATAATCCTGTATGACTACACAAGCAAACAGCATATTAAGAGCACAGCGAGTCTGAATACTCCAGTATGGCCCTGACATAACACCCTGTACAGCTGTAAACGACTCCACTTTACTGGTCATTTAGCACACACTACACTGAGTCTGTCAAGTCATAGCCATTAAATAATTCAATCTGAATAGCTGGAAATTTACTTTGGCAATGAAATTTCTGGTAAGGCATTTTTATATTGTCATTTCTCATTGGTTTATACTGAAAATCTGGTTTACATCAATGTAGTTTTCAATAGTATGTATTATATATATAGTATATTAAAAAATTAAAGGAACACTTTGAAAGCACATGAGATCTTAATGGGAAAAAAAATCTTGCTGGTTGTCTCTACTGCTATGGACTGATGTGTTAGGAACAACAGGATGGCACATCATTTGTTGGAAATGAAAATGATGAACCTACAGAGGGCTGAATTCAAAGACACCCCGAAAATCAAAGGGAAAAAACGATGCAGCAGGCAGGCAGGCGAGTCCATTTTGCCGAAATCTCATTGCAGCAACTCCAAATAGCACTTAGTAATTTGTATGGCCCCCATGTGCTTGTGTGCATGCCTAACAATATTGGGGGGGGGGGGGGGGGGCCTGCTGCTAATGAGATGAAGGATGGTGTCCTGGGGGATCTCCTCCCAAATCTGGACCAGGGCATCACTGAGCTCCTGGACAGTCTGAGGTGCAACCTGGTGGCTTTGGATGGGCTGAAACATAATGTCCCACCCAGAGGTGTTCTTGGGGCAGTCAATGGGATCAATTCCTTCTTCCTCTGACCACATGAGGCCGGCCGTTGTGGTGCACCAGGAGGAACTGCACCAGCATAGGGTCTGCCAATGGGTCCAAAAATTTCATCTAGATACCTAATGGCAGTCAAGGTGCCCACTGTTGTCTAATCTGTAGAGGTCTGTGTGTCCCTCCATGGATATGCCTCCATAGACCATCACTGACCCACCACCAAACCGGTCATGCTGAAGTACGCCACAGGCAGAATAACGTTCTCCGTGGCTTCTCCAGACCCTTTCACATCTGTCATATGTGCTCAGGGTGAACCTGCTCTCATCTCTGAAAAGCACAGGGTGCCCAACAGTGGTGGACCTGCCAATTTTGGTATTCTATGGCAAATGCCAATCAAGCTCCCTGGTGTTCACTAGAGGACGTCGGGCCACCTTCAGGCCACCCTCCTCAAGTCTGTTTGTGATTGTTTGGTCAGAGACATTCACACCAGTGGCCTGCCTGCTGGTGGTCATTCTATGGGCTCTGGCAGTGCTCATCCTGTTCCTCCTTGGCCAAAGGAGCAGAAACTGGTGAGTCCTGCTGATGGGTTAAGGACCTTCTACGAGGGGCCCTGTCCAGCTGTCCTGAAGTAACTGCCTGCCTGTCTCCTGGAATCTCTTCCATGCCCTTGAGACTGTGCTGGGAGTCACGGCAAACCTTCTGGCAATGTCACGTGTTGATGTGCCATCCTGGAGAAGTTGGACTACCTGTGCCAGCTCTGTAGGGTCCAGGTATGGCCTCATGCCACCAGTAGCGACACTGACTGTAGCCAAATGAAAAATGAGTGACAAAACAGATGAGGAAGGAAAAATGTCAGTGGCCTCCACCTGTTAACCCATTCATTCCTGTTTTGGGGGTCGTCTCATTGTTGCCCCTCTAGTGCCCCAAAGCAGCTGAAACTGATAAACAAGCCCCACTGCTACTTAACTGACCAGATCAATAGCCCACAAGTGTCACTGACTTGATGCTGTACTCTCATTAAAAAGGGTTCCTTTCATTTTTTGAGAAGATATATCTATCTATATATATCTTTATTTATATACAATATATATATATATACACAATATATATATATATATATATATATATATAATGTCAAGACCTTAGAACAACAAGGTCCTAGCTGTGAGTCATGGTTTTAGAATACTGATCTTCAAATGTTTTGACTATTTATCAGGCGTATACAATCCTTTTCTTTTAATTTTGTTCCCATATGTAAAACCTGTATTTTAAGTTAAAAATGTAAGTGTTATTGAAAATGTGACTCCTAATAAAAGATAAGTAAGAAACATATTATTCTAGAGTAAGTTTGTAAGTGAACAGCAAAGCCTCGATCAGGACGCTCAGTTTCCAAGCTCTTTTATCTTGTGGGATTTCTAGCAAAGTGCACACCATTTGTAACCCTGTGGATACGAGTGGAGGCTCTGGTCACATCTGTCAGTGTTAATACACAAGGTGATTGGACCAGCACCACTTAAACAGAACACTCAGTATTATCACTACCAAAAACAAGATTGTATTAATAATTATTCAATATAAATTGTGCAACAATTTCAAAAAATATTTACAATTATCAATAATGATTGGTCAGTTGAATTGAAAGAAAGAATTCACAAAGATTAAATGTAACAAACAGACTGATCAAGGAATATACTGAAGTATTAAAACAACAGCATGCCCGCTTCTATATATTATATATAAATAAAACAACAATGTAAAATGCATAACAACTGTACAAAGCAGTTATAACAATTAAAGAAAAAATCCAGATGACATCAATTGTCTAAAAACAGACAAGCAATTTCAAATATACAGAACTTAGTCAACAATCTTGAACAATAACAGAAAGTGTCCTTTATGATTTACATCAATAGTTACATTAAATATATACAACTCTATTATGCACAGTCATTTTAACACACAGAAATAAAAAGGCAAAAGAGAAGTAAAGAAAGAGACACATTTATTTGAGTAGAGTTGAGATGTAATCCCGAGTTTAAATGCCTCAGTGGTGCTTTCCTTTTACTTCCAACTGTTGTAACACAAGTACAGTTTGTCAAACTCTTCCCTCTCACTAACAAACAAAACACAAACAGCCACACAAATGAACAAATTCTTATCATACCACCCAGAAACACGTCTGCATTTGTCATTTGAAACCACAATTCTTGACCTTGTAAAGTTTAGAATAAATGCTTGAGAAAAGCGCTATATAAATGTAATGAATTATTATTATTATTACATATGGCATACTTCTAAATGTAATTTTACCAATACTAAAAATGTACTAATGTATAGTTTAAATGTCACTTTAAACATATATATTCACATTTATATATATTTATTTTATATTCTTGTCTAAATTCACAACAACTATAGGGTATTCTGTTTAACAGAATAATGGCGCTGAAAAGAAAAAGAAAGGACTGTTTATTTTCCACATGACGTACCACTCACTGTATTCTGGTCCATCCATGAACAGATTGTCTGCCTCTGGCAGAGAAGTCCTCTCATCTGAGCCCATCAAAAACACAGAAAAAGAGAGGATGTTACTCATAGACACACTTTCGGTACTCATTAGAGATTTACTGAAGGCTAATTAACCTCTGGCATCAGCACATCCAGAATGATGCCAACTCTGTCAATCCTCTCAAAAGTGCCTACAGCTCTTGACAGCACTTCATCCAAGAAGTTGGAGAGGCCATCTATCAGCTCCTCATCTTCTATATAAGTCATTACTCAGTGACCTTTAGGATTTTCATAATTTTTTAACCATTTGGACGATACCTTACGAGATACAACAGCCTGTTGGACAAGAAAATACAAGTGTTTGGCACTATAAAGTCATCAGAGCTCTTTGCTGCCAGATAGATTACAATACCAAAGTTTTACTTTTTAGTTAGCCAATAAAAGGTGTCATTTTGCTTGACTACTCATGTCTTCATCAGAATGATCTATGTTAAAACACTAATAAAACCACTAGTTCTGTGCATAACTGAGTAAATATTGTACATATATACACGTCTGTGATAAATTAGCTTTCTGTCTTAGACTTTACCCATTTAATATCCATGGTCTCTGGTGCTCATCTGTGACCCTGACCAGACTAGCAGGCAGGGCAAACAGCAATTACTGAAACAGCAAACCTATTTTTAAAAACACTTTAACTGTTTTAACAGTTTACTGAAAATAGACATGGTTCTATGTACAGACATGAAGTATAACCTATATACTCTTTAGCCAACTTACATCTTAAAATAAAACTGAAAATACTAATTTATATTGAGCTAATGTAGGTTGCAGGTTTGTTCTCCTAATGTTGTCTGTTGTCATTAACAGCACAGCAAACTACATCAACCACTGCAGTATTGTACATACAACAGACACATACAGTATAGGCAATTGACCTGTATATGAAAAATATGACACTACAGCTGGTTAAAGAGCTGCAAGTGCCAAACAATTTCTTCTTCATCATCATCAATTCCCACTTCTATGTGTGGTTAATGTGCTTGATCAGCACTCTCCATACAGCTTAGCCCTGATCTTACTCCCCTGTCAGACCCTTGCCCTTCAGATATTCTTTTACTTTATCCATCCATCTCTGCTTATGGCCTCACTAGCTTTCTCTTCCCCTGTACTTCCATTTTTATTATCTTTTTACCCACATACACATTATCTCCACTCCTTACAAATTCAAACCACCTCAGTCTACTTTCCAGTATTTTCTTAGATATCTCTCATTTGTGTTACTCCTGGGATTGTCTCATTTCTTATTCTGTGTATAAATAAAGTAGCTGAGAAACGTCCAAATGAGATTAAAAGAAAGGACTGGACACCATACGTGGTAATTATCAATACAGAAAAATTAATTCATTGATAAATTGGTTTAAAGATTACTCAGCCTGAGTTAATTTAAAAAGTGGGATACACGTACCTCCGTAGGAAACTGCTGTTCTGCGGTGATCTCGCAAGTGTACATTTGCTCGTATATACGAGTGTGAAGAATACAGTCGTGGATGACAGAAAGGACACAAAAACACATCTGGAGATTGAAGTACGGACGGAATGACTGTGGTATTTTTGATCGTGATATGATCCTGTTTAAAAAAATGTAAAACAACATTACAGCGTTTTAATCGAACATCTCACAAATGTAAATATGCACAGAGTTAATAGGGAACCAAACTACTGGCGGTGATCTACTAGCATTCCACCGAGCACCGGACAGGGGTGGGTGTGGGTGGATGTTCCCCGTGAAACTTGCTTTGCGGCGTTTGAAGATTTGCCAGCACCGCTGAGTGCCGGACCACTTCAAGCACCGAATATGCATCAATTACTACAGCGAAAATGATTATTAATACAAACATGAATACAATATATATTAATATTTATACAAACGTACAATCACAACAAAGAAAGTTTCAAAGTTATTTGAAAAACACGAAGAAAACGTAGCAATTGTAAATTTCATACGTTTTAATTTAGAAGCAAACATACTTCCATTGTCAGAAATAACAAACAATTCGTTTCGTTGCTTCTTCTTTGGTCTAATAGAGTTTCTTTGCTGCTGCTTCGTCTTTGTCTTCTTTTCTTTAACAGAGTATCGTTGCTTAGTACAGAGCAAGGCTATTTGAAAAGAAACTCTATGAGGCGGAATCTCAAAGCAGTAGGCATCACTAACTGTGAAAAGATTGGTGGAAGTTACACTTGATAGACAACTTCAAACGTTGAGTGAGTTTTTGATTGTCATACTTTAACAACAATCTCATTCGTTGAAATTCTGAATTAGCCAATACTATCCACTTCCATTTACTGTTATCCCGCCTTCAGATCCGCCCATAAAGTCTCCGGTCTGCAGCAATACCCTTCTCGGCATATTCAATAAAAAGCCAGTCGCCATTTGGAAGACTCCCCCGGACAAGTGGCTCCTAAGTGTGTTTATTCGACGGGACGTCACAATATTTTGATTTTGAATCTTCAAGTGCCCTCTAGTGATGGGACAGACTATTTAATTAATTTAAAGAAACACCTGGCGGTTGTGTTTTTTAACCTACGCGCAGCCCCCCAACCCGCCTCAGAGCACGGGGCTGCGATTTTTGGCTTGGGATGGAGCATTTTGACAGGAGCGATTGGATCTCATATTTTAGTGCGAAAAACGCACAAAAAAAAAAAGATTGTCAATGAATGTCCTAATGTGGCAACAACGCCCCTAAATGCATTAGAAACTGCGAGGCAGTAAAGGGTTCAACAATGCGAGAACTGCGACAAGTAACTCTACAAGTTGTGTGACAAATAAAAGACAAATCCACTAAAACAGCCAGGGACTCAGAGGAACACAAACAGCAAACATTAAAACCCCGGAATGTGCGACCGTCAACAATCACTACGATCTACAAAGTCCTTTACCAATAACTTACACGACAACAGACCTGGAAATGAAAGCCCCCAGTAATAAGACGAAAGTCATATTTTGATGTAAAATCGGCGCGGTGTCGAGGCGGTCTGTAAACCACAACGCGCACTGCGTCCATATAATCCGAACAGCTCGAGTTCAAAGACTGTAAAGACATCAGGCGATAAACACAAGACGAAAATATATTTTAAACAGTAGCGACTACAGAACCTGGGTGAATTTAAAACGTTAGGAAATGGCTTAACTCACCGGCTTGCAGCCCGGGTGTCTCCGTTAAAAAGTGAATGATCACATTTCTCTCCGTGCAGAAATCCTTCTCGTTTGCCAATGATCTGCCTTTCATTAATCCATTTTAACTGGTGCTGGGGTGCGAAGGCTGGCCCGACCTTGTGTGCCCATCGGGGTACATCTGAGAGAGAATTCTTTGACACGGCAGGCCGGGGCCTCATCCAGCCGGATCCTGCGGAGGTACAGGAACGAATATCCTTCACGGAGATAGATGACAAAAAAAAATCCTTTACTTTCACAGCGGCGCCGTCTTCGGTTTCTTACAAGATTTCTTCGCGATAAAAGGTGCAGGATGAACACAGCCACTAGTCGAAGGCTCAACAAAACAAGAACAGGGAAGAGATATTGAGTTGACACGGTGGAGAGGACGCTGGCGTTGAATGTTCGCCGCTTCTCCCTCTGAGTTTAATATTACTAATTTATTATTTTACTTTTAGTTGTTAGTTTAGTTTTTAGTTAGAAAGTTTCGTACTTTTTTGTACTGTTTTACCGTCTGCCGTGGGTTTTAACGGATTTTACCAAGTTTTATTAAGTTTTAGCGGTCTACTCACTTGTTGCCCGGATATACTGTTTTACTGTCTGCCGTGGATTTTACGGCGCTGTCTGGATAGCATCTCTCCCTTCTTCGGTCAGAATGGCGTTCAGTTATTCCAACTCACAACTTCGCTGACTTAAACCCACAACCACTCCTGAAATTAGCATCCCCATCATTAAAGAACTTGGACTCCTTCGCCGTCCTCGTTACAGTCATAGAGGCTCCGGTCGAAAGTTCATCTTCCATAACCAGCCAAAGTGCTCTGCTCCCAATATTCCATCTTTCATGTCACCTGTCGCACGTTTGACGCGTCATCAGAGCACCGTCGCTTCAACTACTATCAAATCTGGAAGTATCGTGAGATCTCTTGTTTTAGAACAAATCACAGCACAGAAACTGCACTCGTTAAAGAAGTAAATGACTTGCATGTAAATGCAGACAGAGGCCATTTATCTGTTCTCATCCTCTTAGATCTGAGTGCCTCATTTGACACCATTGATCATAATATTCTTATAAATCGCCTTAGTTAGTGGGTGGGCCTCTCTGGCAGTGTCGTAAATTGGTTTGAATCCTACCTGGCAGGGAGAAAATTCTTTGTTAGTTGTGGTGATTACAATTCAAAGACACATGATATCCTATATGGTGTTCCACAAGGCTCTATCCTGGGTCCGCTGCTCTTCTCAATCTACATGCTTCCATTAGGTCAGATTATCTCAGGGCACAACGTGAGCTACCACAGCTATGCTGATGACACACAACTGTATTTATCAATTGCACCTGATAACCCCAAATCTCTTGATTCACTAACACTATGTCTGACTTGTATCTCAGAATTGATGAATAGTAACTTTCTCAAGTTAAATAAAGAGAAAACTGAAATCTTAGTGATTGGCTATAATGGATACAATGAGGCTATTAGAAATAAACTGGAAGCATTAGGATTAAATGTCAAAATGGAGGTAAAAAGCTTAGGGGTAACTGTGACTGTAATCTAAATTTTAAATCGCATATTAATCAGATCACTAGGACAGCATTTTTTCACTTAATGAGGCCTATTATTAATTTTAGTGACTTTTGAATTCGGATCGCACTCAGGCTTGCACTAAAAGCAACCACCTTAGTCAGTTGAGCCACAATCAACTGTGACGATGTCTTTTCTTCGTAGCGAACTCGTTACTTTTGTGCTCCACAAAAAATTGTAAAGTATTAATAAATGAAATATCTCAATGTACTTGATCGAATAATAACATCTGTGATTTAATGATTTCATTTTTCTCAAATGTGATTACCTTTATTTTCTTTCTACTCCGTTTTAATTCAGTCAGAACAAAGAAAACATTTAAGGATAAATAACAAGGCTCGTTTTCAATTAGTTTTTTTAAACTACAGCATTAGGGCCGTGGAACTCCAAACGTCGGGCTATTAAATGTGATCTCAAGAAAAGATGAGGGTTAATAATAATAATACTAATAACAAGAGCGATAATAATGATACAGTGTAAAAGTGAATATTCATTGAAAGTGCCAGGGATTCAAGAGTGAGACGTTTTATTTTGTTTAACTCTTGCTATCGTATAGTACATTCTGCTTGTCGGCGGTAGTTATATATAGTGATGGGCCGTTCGATACTCAGGTTTCGACATTGTGTCGAGCTTTCGAAGCAGTGTTTCAAATGCGCCCATCACGTGATTTTGAGGCACGCTAGCGTAATGACGTCATTGACAACTGCGCAGTCAGCAGTTTTGGTCACTCGCTAGTCCGCTAAAGCAGTGGTCCCAACCTTTTTGACATCAAGGACCACTTTACTAGAAGAAAAATTTCCAGGGTTTTTTCGGTTGGTTTATTGTAGTTGAGGATTCGGGGCGGGTTCGTAGGGCAGTTTCATGCACAATTTACATTACATTTCTATTATTATTAAGTTATTAAGCAGTTCGCATACGTTTGCAATTCGAGATTTTTCTTCTTTTTTTGCATAAAACAAAGACATATGCATTGCATTTGTCATTCCAACAGATTGCACATCACAAACATTAACACTATTATCGTTTTTTCGTGTCTGCCGTTTCTATAGGAGGATGACAATGAGTTAAATTCCAATGGATGTTTTTCAAATGTTGACAAGCAATAAGCAAAAGATATCACTGAAAACCACAGAAAACAAAAACAGCAACAACAACAACAACAAAAATCAGTACAAGGAAAGTTCAAAGAAAGATTTTTTTTTACTTTGTTTCTGTTTAGGGATCGTTGAGCAAATGTGTACATCTGAGCTGCGACCACAGATCTAACTGCTCTGTGGATGATTCATTCAAGCATTTCAAGGTCACTTCGTTGTAATCAAAGTATCTGCAGAATGTACTTCGTAGTAACGAGATTTCTATACACTCGTGTCATATGTGGAAACTGTCGGGATCATAAAAATACTTTGTTGTAATAGTCTCTCACCTCGGTGTCTCTCCTCTCTCTGCGCCGCTGCAAAGCCCCACCCGACAAGCGTTCTGAAAAGTCTGAGTGAGTCTCCGTTGCCGGCAGTTCTGTCACGGCCCGGCTGTCAGACGGCTAAGGCCCGATAGTGAGCCGCGGACCGGGGGTTGGGGACCCCTGTGCTAAAGTGCTTTGGCTCAAAGCGTGCAAGCGGTTGTCCGTGTTACAGCAATAATAAGTAATCTTCCGAACTGCAGCACAACAGAGTAAATCATTGATGTAAATCGAATTATTGAAAGAATCAGCTTTTGTCGTTTCTGTGTTCTTAAACCATCTTCCATCTTTTTTTTTTTAATTCATTATTTGGGCGAGTTTATTTTTATCTGAAAAGATAAATGAACTATGTGTACATATTTCCTACAAAAGATCCCAGGAAAGTCTTTCTGGTATATAAAGACCAATAATTGTTAATGAATCACTGTAGGAAAAATTATATATATACTGTATCTATACATATTAATAAAAGGCAAAGCCCTCACTGACTGACTGACTGACTGATTGACTGACTGACTGACTGACTCACTCATCACTAATTCTCAAACTTCCCGTGTAGGTGGAAGGCTGAAATTTGGCAGGCTCATTCCTTACAGCTTACTTACAAAAGTTAGGCAGGTTTCATTTCGAAATTCTACGCGTAATGGTCATAACTGGAACATATTTTTTGTCCATACACTGTAATGGAGGAGGCGGAGTCACATATCGCGTCATCACGCCTCCTACGTAATCACGTGAACTAAAAACAAGGAAGAGATTTACAGCACGAGTCAAACGCGGGAACGAAGGTAAATGACGTTAATTTTTCACTGTCTTTTAATACTGTGTAAGCATACATATTAACACATGTGCAATTAAACGTGTGCATTTACGGGGTGATTTCTCAGGCTTAAAAGCTCGCCTTTTACTAAAAAGGTAAATGCAAAACTATTTTCAATCAGTTTATTGAAACGCTCCCGTTAAGGATTGCAATAACATATTCGCGAGATAAAAGAACGAAGTAGGGGGAAATGAAGGACGAGCCGCAAACAGCGAAGAGCAAAAAATTAATTAAACAATTGAGAGGGAGCGAGTGAAGCATACAAGCATGTTCATAAGGGAAACAAAGCACGGTGTAAAACGTAAGTTTAAATTAAGTTTATAGAAACGCTCCCGCTGCGGATTGCAATAACATATTCGCGAGATAAAAGTTTAATGAGAAGACACGAGGTATAAACGAACCACACGCCGTGGCGCAACGTTAGGGGCAACAGTTTCAACCATTCTATGATCTGCTTCTCGCAACTGAAAGACGGCACATGGTGGATGTTAGCCGACTTGCTGACCGCAACGTTAGGGGCTTCAACTCTGGCGCTGACGCCACATCTCAGTGCCAACACTTTGCAGACTCTACTTAAAAGACACACCCTCCTCACTGGACAGTTAAAAAGACCAATCAAACTAACGATGACATCAAGTATTACCCAATCAAAAGTAGGAAAGGAGGCATCTTCATAAAATGCGTGTGGGATGATTTGCATGAGACGCTGCTTTAAAAAAAATGATAAAAAAAATACGGGACAAATCCCGTCCCGTATTGATTCAAAACGGGACGCGCAATTTCATTCTCAAATGCGGCACGATTCCGTATTTTAAAGGACGGGTGGCAACCCTACAGTGCCAGGTAACCACCCATACAATCAGATTCTGATTCAGACTAGGAATGCAATGAATGTAATTACCCCGATCTACATACAAGGCGAAAGTCTTGCAACATTGAAAGATGATGGTTTGGGATAAGTACACCATAGAACATAAAAGAGCTTATGAAGCCTTGAACCGAAAAAAGCAACATCTCAGAGATCGTAAAAAAAAAATAGGAGCTAATGTCGTTTTACTCGCTGTAGATTTTATTCAAACATTACCAGTTATTCCACGAGGGAGACCAGCAGATGAACTCAACGCGTGTTTAAAATCCATGCTTCTCCAACGCTCGGTTATATGTCGCGTGTTCTCGGGTAGGTACACCAAAAAATGTATACATTTAAGCATGTAATGGGCAAACAAAAAATGAGGTATACCCGAAGGCACTGCAGTAGTACTTAATCTAACTTTACTTCTTAAATGTTAATGTTTTACTGTTTAATAATTTATACGCTTCTTATATGTTGTTCAAATTCTTTTATCAAAATACCAGTGACAGCGCAATGCACGATAACATGGAGTGAATACACCATACGCATCCGCCCACGGCCGCCCTGGTGTGCGCAGATAGGAGTTGATTCTACAATAAAATAAAATAAAGATAAAAAG